>NC_080054.1:20614079-20621579 GCF_026212465.1 Amaranthus tricolor | reverse complement strand
TGAGAATATGACAATTAGGCTAGTAGGATAAGTTTCTCGATAGGTACTAATAATATGGTAAGTAGGAATTCAAGTACTTTTTTGATGGGCATTAAGGATAATGTAAGTAGGCATTAAGGATAATATAAGTAGACATTAAAGATACAACAAGTGAACATTAAGGTTTAATAGATTGGGTCTGAGAGACGTCTCTCAAAAAGACGGTCTCTCAAAAAACCGACTGAAAATGGTATTTCTTGTAATGATATGTGAGAAAAAAATTTTAAAACCTGATGAATTCGAAGAATTTGAATTGACACAAAGTAAATGGGTCTAAAACTAGATATGACGGGTCCCAAGTTTGTGTATTGATTAATGTTTTTGAACATCACATAGTTTTTCATACTTTTAGTTCTTTTTTCCATGCATGATAATTCAATTTTGAAATTTGTTAATGTAAAAATAAAAATAATAAAGTATTTGGTAAAATAGATTATTGAAGAGTTTTGCTAACTTTGTCCTAAATAGATGTTTGGATACTCAAATAAACTAGCGCTAGTGTTTGATGTATTAGATGATTGAAATAACATATTGTAGTGAATTATTTAAAAATCTACTCCTAACTGCGTGTTTAAATCAACTTGCTAATCAAGCTGATTGATAAAATCAAATGATCAGATCAATCAATCACAATAAATATTAATCAGCCTTGCCAATCACCAATAAATCTCAAAGGAAAAATTACTGTGAATAATATAAATTTTTACTGATTTTCCTACAATAATACCAACTTTTAATCTACCATGAATAATATTAACTTTGAGGGATGTTCTCCTAGAATAATACTAACTTTTATTTATAGTAGATTATTTGACAAAAATTTATATTATTCGCACTAATTTTTTCAAATCTCATTTTTCAAATCCCAAAAGCTACTTTAAATGAGGTTATAGACTTTTACGTAATATCACCTTGAAGTAGGAGCTAAAATGCACTAAAGTCATAACGACACTATATTAGTGCCTCAATTAAGGCGTACTTTAGGGATTCTCTTATTCTTATAATGCTCCATATTTTTCTAATTACCCTAGATTTTTCTTATTAAAAAGTAAACTATCTTTTTACTACAACGTAAATCCAAAAATAAATAACAGCGAAAAATCAAATTTATGATCTTATTCGGAGGAAATAATATATATTTTATTTAAGATAAGATTCAATTCTTTAGTAAATAATTATTTTCCTCTTAAGTAGTTATGTAAATTTTTCTAATTTGACCCTCTTTTTAACAATATTGCAAATCAATTTTTAATATTTAATTCATACATATTACCCTGTCACTTTTTTAGTTTCATTCATGTATTTGTAAATTTAGTCGTTCTTTTTATTTAATGTATATATATTTGTTTCATCCCTATTTCATAAACTTTGTCACTCTTTTTATGTATTCATATCTTTGTTCAATCTTTTTATATTTTACATTTCTCCTGATACTCAATACTAAAACTTAAACATCTAAAGGAGAAGAGAATACTTAGTCCGTCTCAAAGTTATATTTCACCTTTTTATTTATATAAATATGTTATTCTAATTAGAAAAAAAATAGAAAAACATTGTCCTAGTACAATTTGGTGTATATATTAATAATTTACTAAATAGTAACGTTTTGTTTTTTTTAACTATAGTAAAAGCATTCATGCGTGAATAATATTAAATCCCATGTAGGCACGTACTTAAAGGAGTAGGGATAAAGCTTAAAGAGATATTTAGATTAGTATGTGACGAGGGAAACAAGGAAGGTGACTGTGTGCGGTTTAGACTACATAAATAATTTAGTCTATTATTATGATTGGTTTAGTACATGCCATTTTATTGGTGACCATGTCCTTTTAATCACTTAATTATGCCCTTAATTCTAGAGACGGAAACACACACTTTCCAATTAATCTACTCTCCTCATTTTTTAATGTTACTAAGGTATTCTGTCTTTGGTGTTTTTTTTAATTGTTCCATGTGAAATCTTTTATTTTTAAAAGTTCTAATAGGTTTAGTTATGTATTTTTCGTTTTGGGTGTTTCCTTTATTGTTCCATGTGAAATCTTTTCTTTTTGAAAAGTTCTTCTAATAGTTTTGTTTTGGGTGTTTTCTTTTTCCATGTCAAATCTTTTCTTTTTGAAAAGTTCTTCTAGTAGGTTTAGTTATATATTCCGTTTTTGGTGTTTCCTTTAATTGTTCCATGTGGAATCTTTTCTTTTTGAAAAGTTCTAATAGGTTTAGTTATGTATTTTTCGTTTTGGGTGTTTCATTTAATTGTTCCATGTCGAATCGTTCTTCTAATAGGTTTAGTTATGTATTCTGTTTTGGATGTTTCCTTTATTGTTCCATGTGGAATCTTTTTTTTTTTGAAAAGTTCTTCTAAATATTGGTTCAATTAGGTATTATATTTTGGGTGTTTACTTTTATTGTTTCATGTTGAATCTTTTCTTTTTGGAAAAATTTTCTATTTCGTTTAGTTGTGTATTTCATTTAGGTATTTCCTTTTATTATTCCACATGGAATCTTTTCTTTTTGGAAAGTTTTTCTAATTAGTTTAATTATGTATTTCATTTTTAGTGTTTACTTTTATTGTTCCATGTGGAATCTTTTCTTTTGGGAAAGTTCTTTTAATCGATTCAGAAAATGAATAAATCAATTTAAATTGATTTATGAATTTGATAAAGGATTGTAAGAATTTTATAGTTTATTAGTTATTGGTTACCCAACTAAAAACATCAAAAACTCGTAAATCTCATATTAAAGTCAAATTTTGATTTCTTTTATATAACATTTCATAACATTTATTAATTATCATTTAAAATATCAAACATAACCAATATTAAGTATTAGAAGTATATTTCTATAGTTATAAAAATTATGAATTAATAATTAATAATTTGTTCTTTTCTTTCGGTGTTAATGCTCGAATTTCATCAATGGTTGTTGCGGTCTAGCTAGTTTGTCAAGGGCTCCTACATGGTATCTAGCTGTATTTCTTAGCCAAGCATGTTTGAACTATAATCATACATTCCAAAATTGTAAGAAACATATTTTCTAGTGTGGTCCTATGATTTATTCTTTTTTGAACTTTTAATTTCATATGTGAAAGGTAGATGATAAAGAAATTACGGATAATAAATTAAAGTTTACAATGAAAACGCACCGATTTAAATCTATTACGAAGTATGAAAGAAGCATGATGTTTATAGGTTCAAGATCCTATTAAATTAATTTTAGATTTGCTTTTAATTTTAGGGTTTTAGTCCCTTTTTTGTTGGGACATAACAGATCCAAATTCACTTTCGGGTCCAACAAAAAAAATGGGTGTAAGATTCAAACTCGACCTAAGCCCTTTCTCTGGACCCATTTAAGATACAAACCTGCTAGATTCGTCTCAGACCCGCCATACTTGCTCTAGACACGACGACTAATCACACAATCCAAAATCAATTTTAAATTCGTTCTAAACCTATTTTTATGTTTATTTGGTCTTAATGTAGACTTATATACAAGATATAGACTCATTTTAGTATTCATGAAACATTTACAATGTAAAAAAAACATTCAAAAAACAAATAATCCTGAATTTCCAAAACCTAATAGTAAGGATACGAATATAAATCCGCTAAAATTAATGGGTCTGAATTTGGATCTGATTGAACCCGATCGAAACCCGACCACCATCTCTCGATAGAGCATAAACCTTTTTAGAATCTCGCTCTATCACCAACACATATAAACTCTTGGTGTTATTCTTTTATCATATCCCCACACAAATACAAAGTGGGTAATGTAAATGATATTTGTACTCTTAACCTTTTTAAGGTATATTTACTAGAGGATAAAATTTAAGTGAAAGTGGTGATAATTGATAACAGCTTTAATATTAATTTTATATGCAATAAATAAATTTAGCTATCTTTTTTGTTTCTATATTGGGAATATATATCTAACTAAATCATAGAATTTCTTTTATACGCGTAATATTTTTCAGGTTTTATATAATAATATTTGATATAAAATTTGATTTTCTTAACAATTATCTTCGCACCATTAAAATTCCACCGGCTAAATATCTTTCTATAGTAAATGTTCTATTGAACATGTTTAGTATAAAATTACTCAACGTTGACAATGATTAATCCTTGTTTTTCTTCTGAAATAGATAAAAATATTTTCGGGTTTACTTCAAATGTCATCTTTCATTACAGTATGTCAAATGGGTTATCCTTTAATCAAATTTAGGCAATCCATAGACAAATTTATAAGGTATTCTCATATTTATATTGTTCTGACACAAATTCTTGTGAGAGACGGTCTTTTTGAGAAACAATCTCTAAATAAGTGATCTTATTATCATTTCTAAGTTGAATTAAATTTTAATTGATGGGCTGAGAGACGTCTCTCAAAAGGACGATTTTGCAGAGAATCGGCTGTTTTTCCTAATACGGTACTAAAATTACCTTCTAGTAACATATTTAGCTATTCTCATAGCTATATGTTTCCGAATAAGGTACTTTAAATAACAATTTTAACAACTTCGAATTCATCCTTATCAATTATTCATACAAATAAGAGAAACACCTAGAATCAATAATTTGAAACTATATCAATTATTCATTTATAGTGTTTTTAATTACTATTATTATTGTTTTTTTGGAATGACATATATATTGTGTTTTATAAAATTAAAACAAGACTTAAGATTTGAAATTAGCATTCTAAAACTTTAATTAGTTCAGAATGCACATGACTAACATTTGTTAATTTGAAAGTGAATAATCTAACCATGCAAGGTGCTTACACATTAAGCAAATTGCTTAAATTAGAAAATTAAAGTGATTAGATTGAATTATTATCATCTAATTAGCTGTTTAATACCAAAATTAGAAAGTTTGAAGATTGGAAACAACTATGGCCATTGTCGGAATAAATGTGCACACCAACTTGTTTGATGGCCGGATTATATTAAAATATTAAATTTCTATTTCTTATTTATTAATATTAAAAAGATAACCATTGGTACTTTAATTAATTAATTAATCTTCTGGGTAGTTCTGCAACAATTATTATTTTAATAAAAAGATTTAGAGTATAATGAAGGAATCTTACCACATCATGCGCATCTTCTTCCACGAGTCTGTACTGATTAGTGTGATTACCCATAAATAAATAATCAATAAATATGTTACAACTTGACTAAATAAGATTGCCAACTAGACTAATTAAGATTTCCAACTAGACTAATTAAGATTGCCAACTTCTAATTTGTTCATCCTTATCCTCTTTAACAATTTTAAATTAAGGATTTTCTCTAATTCAAATTGGGGAGGGATATCGGTATTAGTAAACCCAATTATTCCCTATCTATTTAATAACACCTATGTATCAATTACTAGCATGAATACCTATGCAATAAAAATATCTTTTTAATATAAATTAAAATACAAAATGTTCAAATATTTCTATTTAGTTATAGTTATCACTATAATAATTATTTTTAAATTCTTAAATATATCTGAGCTTGGCTTTAATCTTCCAATTTCCTCTATTTTCGTTTATTTTATAAAAATAATTGACACCCATTATTAATTGAATCAAGTATTTCTATAAAATGTTGAGAAATGTTTCGGTAAAAAATTAAAACATAAATAAATAGGTGAGAAAATAATGAAACACTTAATTGAAGGGGTTGAATGATGATGATGATAATAATAATAGCCCTAGATATAGAATAATATGATTCTTCCAAAATATAAACTCCAAAGGTTTTGAGAGGTATGCTCTAATATTTGGGATATGCAAAGGACATTTAAAACCTATAACCCCAAGTGAGGACTAATTCGAGGTGATTTTCTTGAAATTCCTTTTGACACTTAAATCAGTCTTGAAATGATGATATGTAGATTAGAAGAAAGTATTTTACATACCATTTTATGTTGATAATAGGAGTATGTTTATGTAATGTAAGAATTATTGCGAGTCATATCCTAAAAACTGCATGTGAGTGGGTACGGGGTTCATGGGGATCATGGCCCATGTAGGCGTTTGTGTTGGTGGGTTTTAATGAGGTTACTTAGGGTTAAAGATCCTTTTGGTAATTTACGGAAATACAAATATAAATAAATGTTATCTAACATTTAGCTCCACCGGTAAAAGATGATATGAAAGAGACGTCTCGTTGAATTAAAAATCTTTCTTTATATGGAAATAAATTTCGCCAAGGATTGATAAAATGTATAAATGTAAAAATTGAAGTTCCAGAAAATATGGATATCTCTGAAAATTATGATATCTCGGAAGATTATGATATCTCGAACGACGACCGGATCATATATTCTCGGATATTGACTAGGGTCTTGCTTCAATTTGAATTTTTTGGGCCAAAAATGTGGTCCGACTTTCATTTAGCTCAAATCCACCACACTTTATCCCGGACTTAACATTGTCATGGATTATTGATGATTTTTTAGCCCCACTCTCCTGCCTAGGACGCTGAGATTAAATTTAGAGTCCGAATCGTCTATAATACGATCGAACTAAATATGTTTCGGCTATAAGTCACACTTGAAATAATTTCTCACAATCTTTGTTTTTGGGATTAACAAGAGGGTACCACTTTTATATATGTCGAACTACCTATATTTATACATAAACAAATAAGCCCCAATTTATCCTCTTAGGCTAAAACGGAGGGTTTGACTTTACTATAACTCGGACCGCCTATGAATAAATTTTCTTCTTTTTTGGGGGAAAAGAAGGATCCGACTTCAATAAATTTCGAACTGCTATAGAAAGCTACTTTTAGCTCATTATATTCCTTTCCCACTTTCGTGCAAATGCAAGCCTTCAAAACATGTCAAATGCCATATATTTTCATGTAAATAGATGGAGGCAAAAAGAACTCCAAATAAGTCTAAAATTTAATGGATTGATACTAAAATGGAATGTAAAAACACATGCAATATTAGTATCAAAAAGACGCTTAAATTATTTCTGCTGAGATTTTGTATGCTTAGAATTTCTAGTTTTTGTTACCACTCTCATATTTGTATGCTTTTGATTGTGAAGTAAATCTGAGGCATTACGTTGCTAAAATTTACTTAATGATTATATCACTTCAATCAAGAGTAATGCTTAATACCACTTTAATTTTGTTCTTTGTTTATGCTACATTTAATATGCATCGAGACTACATACATTGCTACACGTGAAGCAAGTTAAGTAAGAAAAACATCAAATCATCTACACGTGAAGCAACTTAAGCAAGACTACAAACAAATTTACTAAATACAAACATTCAAAACCAACTATGAACACGCTTTATATCAGTTTTTAGTTTTGTATTTTAATTTCATGACAATCATATTTTTGTTTCGAATATTATTAGATTTTTTTTTTTGTTACGATTAACAAAATTTGAGAACTTCATGTAGTAATTGATGGCAATATATATATATATATATATATATATATATATATATA
>NC_080054.1:20414079-20609079 GCF_026212465.1 Amaranthus tricolor | reverse complement strand
TATATATATATATGAGAAATAGTAAATGAAAACCCTCATGGCTGTCAATCCCCAAAAGGGCATAAGGAAAATAAGGTGAAACATTGTACAAGAATTTTATACAGTTACAAAAGATATAAAACAAACTATCCAAAACATTTCTAATTTCGTAGATTTACAAATATAGTCAAACAAGCGTCAAATGCAAAGGATAGGAAATAAAGATTGGAAAATAAACATTATAATTTAAAAGTACCAAAAAGAAAGTAAATTAGATGTAATATTTGGAATTATCACATGTCAAGCGCTATTTATGAAATTAAAAAAAATGATTAATCATATACGTAATCAAGTTATATTTCCACAACTCACATTTTTATCGGTAGAAAAGAAATCTCAATTAGGTATTATGTGAAAGAGCACCGATACTCAAGAATTCGTACTTTTCCTTATAAGCTTGAGTGGCCACTACCCCCGCGCGCATCATCATTATCATTTATATTGCTGGCTTGCTATCTAGATGTAGTTTCCTTATCACTATCCTTCTTATTGGAACAAATATCCATTCCCAACAATCCTTCTTAGTACAATATTTTTGCTTGCAATAGTGCGTGGCAAATCTCCCATATTGGAACCTTTAGATTTTGACCTACTGCGATACTAAACTCCACCATTATAGTTACTTAATTTGCTCTACCTCTTACAGACAACCCTTCATTAGAGTCGTGTGATAATGTGACAATTGTCTTTCTATATGCACTTATGTTGTGTGATGCGTTCATCTTGAAAGGGCACAAACCAAAGTTTTAGAAATCTCTTGCAATGGTTATTCAAGTGTTGGAGAAGAGAGGGTGAGGGTTCTTGATTACAGTTAGTGAGAGAATACAAGGGACGGACTAACTATCTACACATACCATAGTAGTGTATTTATAATTTATACCTTAATCGACATACAAATGAATTGAATAGGAAAAAAAAAATTAGCTAAAAAACACGTTTAGAACTTAAAGTTGATTCAACTTTACTAAATACAATAATGGTAGTCAGAAAATCCAACTCGGATTAACATTCTGCACTAAACTCCTTGGCTGAAAATTAAGCTGATAGATTTAGCTTTTCGTCCATACTCAAGGAAAGCCAACTCCTTTTTATTCTAAACCAAAAGCTTCACTTTATTCCTGTTCTACTCAAACACCTGCCTATTGTTCTCTAATAATAATCCGTAATATCACTATGCATACACATGAGTCCAAGACTAAAGGCACAAAACACAATAAAATGAAATAGAAAGCATTGCTTTTAGCAACTAAAATTAGTTTTTCACCAACAATGATGAACCGACAACAGAGCTAAAGTTCGCAGCTTAGACAAAATTCGAATTCAGAAATAATAGCAACGAACTGAACAATAGAATTCAAATTCGTAACTAGCTAATTATTACAAATTTAACGAAATAATTTAAATTCTTCAATTTAATTATTGTATTATAATAGTACTAAATAAAAAAATTATTTAGAATATAAAAAACGTTTCCACATATCGTTCAAGATAGAAAAAATGTCCTTGTCAATTTACCATTAACTAGAAAGAAGTTAAGTTAGTAGTTGAAGAAGCATGAAATGACAAAAAGGTGAAAATAAATGAACACTATAAAGATCAAATTGACCAAGAAACTCTTACACGACTACATATATACTAAAAGCCAACGATAAATGATCAGAGTACTTGAATGACAACCCTACCAAGGAAAAGACAAGTAGGAAGAAGTCGCCTTATCAAATTAACCATTGTCCTTACCGTTGGTGCCTCCTTAAAACTCCAATCAACAATGCATGCTATTGCATTGCCTACTCTACTTTTGGTTCTTTTTCAAAGTTTGTTTCATGACCATTGATACTAGGCCACGAATATAATACTCTCTCCTATTCAGTCTAATATGTTTCATTTAACTTTTCACACTTGCCGAGACAACATTTTAACCCTTAATATTTTAAATTATTCTTAATTAAAAATTATAAAAAGTTGATATTAATTATTATCCTTTTATTGAGACGAATCAAACGTTATGTTTTAACTTATAGATTAAGAGTAAAATAGAAATTAAAAGTGATAAGTAAATAGTGCCACCAAATCAGACATTTAGCCTGAATAGGAGGTAGTATATCACTATGAAATGGTGCTTGTGAGCTTCTAAAAGTGGTTATATAATTAGTTTCTTCGCAGTATAATATAACATATTTTTAGTTGAATATATTTAGTAACATTTAATTTAAATTTTTAATGATATATATAGTAGATTTAATAACATTCTATTAGATCCCTTAACAGATTATCATACTAAACTTTTTAATGTCACTAAATCGCATGTTACGAAAAGCTATTTTTTCTAAAGTGTAGTCCTTTGAAATTACAAGTAAAGTTACACTACAAAAAACATTGCATATATTTGTACTTTGGTAGCCATTTAATTAAGTATTACTGCTAAATTGCATTTATGCACACTTAAAAATTAAGCATGAGAATAATATCCATGAGCCCACACTTATAAGTGTGACCGTATAATTGCAACACTTATATATATATATAAGTCATAAATACATAATCATTACAATTATGAATACATAACTACTACTAACTAATTTCAGTTCATATAAGATTATTCAAAGTTTCCTTAAAATTAATTAAAAGATATTTTCAAATAAAACTTTATATAAAGCTCAAAACCTTAAAAAAAAAACAAATACGACTAATAATCCATTACCCTATAATTAACATATCAAAATAGATTTGTAGGGTCTTATGATCTTAGATCCGTATCTATCAATTTCGATCCTACTCTCTTATCAATTTTAAGTAGGATTTCTATTCTAACAACCCTGATAAAAAGTCAAACAATATCACTAATTTGAATTATTGTAAACTATAACTAAGTTAAAAGATTAATTAAAGAAGAACAAAAGCTTAATATGTCAATTAAACTTGCCTTTTATTTTAGCTTGATTCATTTACTTTTCGAATGACACTAATTTATACGCGTTAAACATATAAAAGTATATGACTATTCTATTAAAAAATGTTAAAATAATAAAATAATAATAATAATAATAATAAAACCCTAAAATTATCAATTACTCCTACAATAGATAAATGTTAAAATAATACTCCTGTAATCTATATAGTTCTCGTAAAAGGCGGTTACGTATGAATGTATGATGAAGTAACTAGTGTCTAGTAGTAAGCATTAGTAGTCTTGTGTCAAAATTGTCAGTGCGTAGCAGTAAATTACTTCATATTGACAAGTAGACGTCCAACTATTGAGACTTGAGACACCTTCATTACTATACTTCTCATCAGATCTTGATATGTTTGATAACTAACTTTTGTCTCTTACATCATCATCAACATAACTAATTACTTTTCTAATAGAAATATTTCACTTCAAGAAGAAAGAAATTTAATTAATATTTTTGACGTTAATTTAAAAAATAAAATATGTCCACTTGAGATCTCGTTTGATTTATATTAATGAGTTAATGTATACTTTTTTTTATTATGTATTTTTTAAAATTTTTAATTATATATATTTAGAGATATTAAGGTTTAAAATTTGCTTTGAATACTATGCAAAAAGTAAACGAGAAAAAAAAAACCTGAGAGAGTACTATTCATCATATAAATATCTCTTTTAGTCTTTTAAATCTTTCATAACAAGTACACTTAAGCCAAAATGCTTTTAGATAATGTAGCAAATTGAAACAAATTAATGAACTATACTTATGTATGTTCCATTTATTTTGTATCAATTGTCATTTTTAATTTATTTCGTTCATTTTACAATATTTTTATTTTTGACAATGGTCCAACACTTTTTAATCTCATCCTTATATATTAAATATTTTTTAATTTCATTCACACAATTTAAATCTTTTTCTTTATTTATTACCAATATCCACTTTTTCTTAAATAAGACTCTATTTCTCTTTGATTCAAAATGAGCGAGACCAAGTAGTATTTTAGTAATATTATATTTATCTACCATCATTAGTAACATAATTGTCTATCAAGGGCGGAGCAAAGATTATGTGGACCCTTTTTTAGCACTTTCTTTTGAGATGGGAACCTTACACTCTTAACGAATGATTAAAAATAATTGCATCAACTATAAAATATTAACACAAAAGTTTATAAAACGAAAGTTTTTAGGCTTCAATATTCGTAAATTAACAACATAAACATTACATTAAAAAAATTAAGTATGTACTGAAAATCTTAATTATATAGAATAAGTCATCATCTTAAAACTAATTTGGAACTCTTAATTTTTGGGGACAATAAGTAATCAGGCACCCAGAATATACCTAGAACCGCCCATACTGTCTATACTTTTGTCTTATTTTTGCTTCAGATTCCATAATATTCTTCGCTACTCTTTAATTTACGCATTAATTATACTTGTAAAATGCAAAATTTTATTTCCAAGTTGTGATGGACTAGTAGTAGTTGCTAATCGTGTGTGTAGTTATCAAAATAGTTAAGAAAATTTATTAATTGCGCAAATCAATGTAAAAACTGTTTAAACATACTTAGTGTAACAAATTTAAAAGGATAAAAATAGTAAAATAAATTAAATTAAATTTTTTCATCACAATTTAACTTTTTGTAAATGGGTATGGCAATGGTCAAGAAACAATAACAAAACAAAGTGCAAAAAAAAAAAGCAAGTAAAACAGAGCACAATAATGGACAATCAAGAACACAAGAAATATGAGGTATCTATAGATACCTTCCCCTCAAAACAAATACCTTATCATTAATATACTCAACAATACATTAATAACTCACCTTACAAGCTTCAAGAATAATCTCCTAAAGCAAAGATCTCACCTTTAATGATGGTCTCTCACAAACTCACTAATACAATGAAGAACTCTCTTGGATAAACCCTAGTTGCTTCTAGTATATTAGCTTCACTCACATAACCCTAATGATGCTCTAAGACTCCTTATATAGTCATAAAACACATTAGACAAAACTAGGACAAAAGGGCTTAAAGCTCAAACAAAATCGTGCCAAAAAATTGACGCGTGAAGGGGCTGTTGGTCGCTCGATCGAGCATGCTAGGCTCGACCAGTCGAGCGGGCATCCAGAGGCTACTGTCTTCATGCTTCATCTTGGCTCGATCAAGCCCTTCTTGCTCGACCACTAGAGCAGTCTTCAAGACCTCCTAATCCTCATGCCTTGCCTTCATTAAGACACCCCAAATCAGCCACCTTGATCACTTTATCAAGTGATCCAAATCTCAATCCTCCATAGCTCATGTCCCTCACATCTTCACTCTCAAGAGTGCAAAATAAAGCATGAGCAATCAAGTTATCAAACCCATCACCAAAATCATGAAAATTGAATCTTGAATCAACATAACTCATACGTCACAGATACATATAAGTAATATACATGACTGCATGTACCAAAATTTTGATGTATCATATATAGTTTACAAAGATATATATAATATACATATTATTACCTCAAATAATTGAAAAAGAGTTTATTTTAGAATCTTCTCGATGCTAGTTTTCATTAATATTTAATTTACTCTTTATAAATTTTGGTGAAAACTGAGAATAAAAAAGTGCAATAATTGAAAAAGAATTATGGAGGAACTAAATTGCATTCAAAATTTAATAATCAACTTATATGTTTGCACTCTTTTAATTCGTAGATATTACTCTGCGCTTCTTTTTAATTGTTATGTGAGTTTTCTGAATGAATTTTTGAGATATGTGTAACAATTAAATAAAAGGAGCATTTTAGCAAAGACGTGCAAATATTAGCTAGTTAGGAATAAACAATTTTAAACTGCATATATAAAACTCAAAGATATGGATAAGTAGTCTACTTTATGAGTCTCTCTAAATTTGTAATTAATTTCTATGATTAATTTATTGTTTCTTTTAATCATTTCTTTATTTTTAATCAAACCTCACCACCTTCATTTAATATGATCTAAACTTTTAAACTTTTTTATATCATACGCACATATTTTATGGGCGGAATATACTAGGTAAAATAATGATGATGACACGTACTTTAATCATTCTGCATTTACTATGACATCTATCTATTACATTAACGACTCGTTTAGTAGCTAGGTGGTAATAAATAGTGATATGGAAAATGAAAACTAGCATAATTTTAGTTGAAAAATCTATTGGCTACCTTGATGCCAAACATGTCAACCTTTAATCATCTCAATTTCTTCATAAAATTTATTCCAATACATTATCATTGGGAAAGGTAGTAATAGGTGGTAATGAAAATTTATAAACAAAAAAACTTTTTTGTAATCAAACTTTCATTACCATTGAAATGACATAGAACTTTTGATAAAATTTTTACACTATAAATCATTCTTATTACTACCATTTAGTACTATTAACCAAACAGGTTGTAAAAGATAAATACTACTCCCTCTGTTCTCTAATGTTCTTTCTATTTGGAATATTCGACCTTAAGGAGAAATAAGTTTGATTAATGTTTTTGAGACATATTTAGAAGATAAAATATATTCATATGAGATCTCGTTAGCTTCGTCTTAATGTATACCTTTTGATTATGTATTTTTTATAATTTTTTATTATGTATATTTAGAGATATTAAAGTTTAAAATTTATTTTGAAAACCATATAAAATCTAAACGAGAACAACAAAACAAAACGAAGGGAAATACGAATTTATTTGCGGGACGCATCGATATTAAGAAGTCATGCAATGAGGCGTGGTGCACGACAAGTCGACTATCCACCATATGAGTGCTGAATACTGAGGGTGCGTGGTACCACTGGCGGCATATTCTGGTAAAGCCTGTCATGAGTCGGCAGGAGATGAAATGCTCATGTAAAAGGGTTGGGGGCCTATGATTGGTTGACATAGGTGAGGGTTGGAATCCCAAGAAGAAGAACCTGATAAGTAAGATAGAACACGTACATTGGTGGTCCATTTCTTCTGCAAGTTTCTAATCAAACGGGTATTGACAAGTGTAACATGTCCTTATTTTCCTAATTGCTACCCATGTGATTTTTACTTGCCTCACAAGTACTACTCACTCCTTATTTCTCTCTTTCACTCTTAATTCTTCCCTTTGCTCTAGATTCTACTTCATATCTTTGTGCTCTACTCTACATTTTTTTTTAAATTTTTACTTCAAATTTAATACCATGCTCATTAATTAGTTGTCAAAATCTTGTTGGTTTGATCAATATTGATATTGTTACTTTAAATTCGCCTTATTTTATTATATTGGTTGAAAAGAAACGTGATCAATCAATGACAAATTTATCATAAATAACAAATTGATCATTCTTATTTGTATTATATTGACCTTATCTTGATAGGATTTGTCTCATTTGTTATCACTATGTTGTTTGCCTATTAAATATTAAGTACTCTTTCCTATTTATTTTAATTGTTTCATCTACTTTATGCACTCTATCTAAATCATTTATTCAATTCTTTATGTATCTAATTATATATTATTAAAATTTATAAAAATTTGATATTAATAAACTTTACATTAAAACAAATCAAATAATCCCACATGACTATGTTTAAACTTATAAATTAATAACAATATAATTTAAGAGTGTAAATGAATAGTGTCGAAAAAGTAAATGGGACACTTAAGGTGAATAGATGGGAGTATAATAGTGGAGTATAGGATGGATGTTGCACTCTACTCAAATGTTTATACCATACATATCATATCATTTTACCCGGTTTTCTCTTGGTGACAAGGTTTGGGGAGTGTTGTAACAAATAAACCATACCCATACCATATCTAAAGAGAGGGTAGTAGGAATGTCGTTAAAGGCTAGTTGTCTACAAAAAAAGTTGTGAGTGATACTAATAATGTATACTTTTTATTCGTCTTAACATATACTTTTTATTCGTCTTAATGTATACTTTTTATTATATATTTCTTTAAAAAAATTTATAATGTTTATTGAGAGATATCGAAATTAAAAATTACTTTGAAAATTGTGCAAAAATAAAAAGAAAAAAAAAGGCAATTTAATAAAACAAATTAATTTATATGCAACCTCACAATGTATACGTTTGATATGATAAACTCTTAACTTTAAAATTGTGAAGACATTGCTCAAAATCTTTCTCTCTTCATAAATCTATAAGTTGATAAATTTTGTAAAATAGTTTAGCAATTACTAAGTTTTTTAATCTATACTTATGGTTTAAACATAAACTTGTGCTTTAATTTACTAACTACGACTTACAAGCAGAAAACCAAGCAAGCCTTTGTTGTGGTAAAGTTATTTTCATTAATACTGTGTAAGATGTGCATCAAGAAGTCAGACAAAGTTAGATATGTAAAGGAGCAATTATTAATTTTTCCATCTGAATTGACTTTTACCAAGGTTTCCTAAGGCATTTTTTGCATTATCATAAAGGAGATAACTCTGATTTTTTTAAGGAGACATGCCACTATGTATGTTGTTTATTGATGATGTTGTTTTAGTAAATGAGAAGTTAGAGCGGGTAAAGCTTAACTAGAACGATGGATATAAAGATAGAGTCACGAGGGTTCAAATAAAGTTGAAGTAAGTTAAAGTACATGAATTGTCACTTTGACGTAAGTGAAACAAGTAGAGGCACCATAAAATTAGAGTGAAAGAAATTGCTCCTGATAAATGTTGCAAATATCTTATGTTTTTATTTCACAATAGTGGGAACATTCAACAAGCTGTGATCTATAGAATTACGTATGAGTGAAAAAAATGAAAAGCGGCCACTAGAGTATTATATGATCGAGGTATGCCCCTAAAGATAAAGAACAAGATTCATCAGAAGACTACTAGCCTATCGTTATTCTATCGATTAGATGTTGGGCTTATGATAATGACCATTGTAGGATGATAATAGTGGTAGAAAGGTGAATTCAAAAGAATGATACACCAAGGGATTAGGATTCACATATATGGAAGAGAATCGTTGGTATTCGTTCAAAATTAAAGTGAATTGAGAATGTACAATTAAAGATGTTCAAAACAAACCCGATGACCTGATATTTACTCGATCTAGGAACAGATGCCGACTTAACCCGACTTCAAAATTAATTTGAAATAATATGAAAATCAATATGGATATATAAGACCTGATTTTAAACCGACTCAAAATACTTAACCCGATGACTTGAATGAAAATCTATACGTGCAACGACGAGATACTTGTGAACTAATAAAGAAGATAACTTGAGGGATTTTGAAAAGAATGCGAGAAAGATTGAGAATGAGTTGGAGTAATGGATATATATGAAGGATTATTAAATTGCTGATCGAGAACAACGAAAATGGAAATTAACGGAGAAGCACGTAGTTGACCATTAAAATTGATATATTAATTCATATAACTTATCTAATTTTTTAAAAAATTAAGTTATAACATTATTATGTAACAAAGGTTAACACTATTATTTTCTAACGTTAATATGTAAAAAATATATATCATTAATCAATATTAATCTCATTTACAATTTCATTTTAAATGTTTTGCGATATTTATTGAAATTTCACATTAAATTACATTGTTAAATACAACAACGATACTAATGAACAATTGAAGTATGGCAAATGGAAACTTAAGTTTATAAACGTTATTTACATATATTTAAAATTTTTTCAATTCTATTCATTTATCGTAATAATTACATTTTGACACTCTTTAATGTAAAATATTTGTTAAAAAAAAGGACACAACCTAGTTTTAATAGATAATTTAACAAGAGAACATTTGACCAACTTAAATTCAAACAATTATAACAAAAAAATGATTGGGGAACAAAGGCTTTCTTCTTAGTTTACCAATCGGATCCATTGGTAGGTGAATTTTTACGCCAATTGTTACTCTTGGATCATTTTGCATAAATTCTATTTGCTCCTCTAATTCGGTGAAACATTAATTAAATAAAATTTCACCAATAAAGCTAGCTAATCTCTTAATTAAATTGTAAGAATCTAGGCCACGTTGTCCAATCGTTGGGTAGCCAAATATAGAACCACAAATTTAATATAAATTTTTAAGGAAATCTATTAAAAAAAATTAAGAAAACATTAGTGGAAAGTGACTTTGCTTAAACCCATGCTCATGCTTGGTGGTGCCCCATATGAGGAAATTAATCTCATTAATTGGATAGGATTAACTTGATTTATTCTCAAAAAAGGGCACAATTTTCCATGTAAATATTCAACACGTCATACTTAAGAGTTTAATTTACTCTATTTTTTCACATAAATTTTATTTTGGTCAACTATGACCATATTAATTTAAAAGAAGTATACCCCTCTATCCACACAAGGTTTGCAATAAACACATTATTCAATTTTTTTTAAATTAATATTAAGAATTTAATATTTTATTCATTCGCTAAAAATAATTATATTTTTAGATTGTTTTTTAATAATTTAACCTTTACTTTTAGTTTGTGGTCAGCAAACTAATTAATAAGGCATGCTAATAGCAAATAAAGAACAAGTATTGGATTATTAAAAACTAATATCGACAAAAAGTCACGCAGCTTTATTTTGATTTATTTGGTGCCTCTATTAGGCTAATACTAAATGTTGGGTTGAAAAGAGAAATTTTTTTAAAGAAATGAGTGAAATATCTGAACACACTATTATAATAACCTTATTAGTTTAAGTTTAAAGATAAAAAATTTATAATTTTATTTTTAAAGACATGTCATATAATATTGCTTTTAGATTGAAATAATACTAATATAAATAATTAGAAAAGTGATCAAAACCAAATAAATAAATATTGTTTATTATTTTTATTGTAATTAATATATATTTGAATAATGTGTAGTAAGTTACAATAAAGTAAAAATAAGTAAAAGTGAATTGATATTAGGCTATCAAAATGATGATCCAAATCATATAAGAATGATGACCCTAAAAAAATATGATCGAATCCTTAATTGTTTATATATATATATATATATATATATATATATATATATATATATATATATATATATATATATATATATATATATATATATATATATATATATATATATATATATATATATATATATATATATATATATATATATGTATGTATGTATATATATATATATATATGTATGTATATATATATATATATATGTATGTATATATATATATATATATATATATATATATATATATATATATATATATATATGTATGTATATATATATATATATGTATGTATATATATATATATATATATATGTATGTATATATATATATATATATATATATATATATATATATATATATATATATATATATATATATATATATATATATATATATATATATATATATATATATATATATATATATATATATATATATATATATATATATATATATGTATATATATATATGTATATATATATATATATATATATATATATATATATATATATATGTATATATATATATGTATATATATATATATATATATATATATATATATATATATATATATATATATATATATATATATATGTATATGTACATATATATATATATATATATATATATATATATATATATATATATATATATATATATATTATATATATATATATATTGACATGTATTTTTATGATTAATATTGATATATATTTGAAAATTACTAACTTGATAAACAAATGTTAAAAGCCAATGTTAATATTTTTATTTACTGCCACATACACAATTTGTAAAAAAAAATATTGCCTATATAATTTAGCAAATTTCTTTTACATCCAAAGATACTATTAATTAGGCATATTATTTGCAAAAAGATTTGAAATAAATTAACATAATAGTAATAATGTTTCACATAGTGTGATTTGTGAATAGTACACATCACTTCTGTTTACTTACACTACCTCTATAATTACACTTCTGTTATATCATTTTTAAAAAATCTATTTCTATAAGAAACTAGTATAAAAGTCGTGCAATGTATGGAATTGTTAATATATATATATATATATATATATATATATATATATATATATATATATATATATATATATATATATATATATATATATATATAGATTAGATGCAATTTTTTTATTTTTATTGATATATTTTCAAAACTTCTAACTTAGTAAACTGATTTTAAAAGCCAATGCGATGATTTTGATTCATTGCAATAACACAATTTACAAAAAATATTGCTTATATAATTTTAAAAAATTCTTTTTCAGCCAAAGGTACAATTAATTTGACATATTATTTGCAAAAAGTTTTTAAATAAGTTCACATTATAGTAGTAATAACATCATTCTAATTAAATTTATTTAATTTAAAAAATCTTTTATTTATGAATCATTTCAATTATCAAGTCAAAAATTATGTTTTGATATTCACTACATGAGTAAAATTGAGTCTAATAAAAGATATTCTATAATAAATATTTAAAACTACTATTTTTAGATGTAATTTAAAATAAGGATCCACATCAAAGTTTAACATCCAATAATTTTGATCATTTCACAAATGGCTATGAGACAGTCATTGTCATTTTACAAAAGAATTATTAAATTATATGATTTGAAATATTCTTTATTTAACATGCCATCAAATTATTCTTCTAATTTGAAAAGATTATGTCCATTTAGATTTTTTGTCCAATCAAATAATTACAAATGGCAAGACACTAAAAAGCTTGCTATTTATCATTTTACTTCAAAATTATTAGTATATACGATAATTATATGATTAAATCAAGTCTAAACTCCATAGGTATTGTAACGCAAAGCAAAATATAATCAAATGCAGGAATATGAGCTTGGACTCGTTTTTCCCCGAACCCGATCCTAGATCCGTGGGATCCATGATCCAGATTTGAACCTGAAAAATTAGACCCGCAAATTCAGATTTTAATTTGGATCCTCTCTTAAAAACAGATCTAGATCTAGGTTCACTCGGACCCGGTCTAAATCCGACCGGTCGCCTGTTTCTAATCCTAGCTAAAATGAAGTAAAATTGAAAATATTGACGTATAACTGAAAATGGGAAAAAACAATCGAATTTTGTGTTTTGGTCGGGTTTTACCTAATTTTTCTAATGTTGTCGAGTCGAGGTGGATCATTTTCAGATCGCCAGTGATCAACTAATTTCCCGAATCAATTTCAAACCAGATCAAAAATTTGGGTCCTCAAAATAACAGTGGCAAATGCCTACTAAATAATATCTTTGTATTTTAAAAATAAAACGGATCTTCTAGATCCATGAGTTAAATATTCAATTTTAACTCTGTCAAAATATAACAAATTACTATAACTCAATGGTTGGAGTAACAAATTTATTGCCTGAGGATAAGTGATCAAATCCTAATGTTAATAATTATTTTTTTAATAAACTAATAAATTTGTTAGTGTCATTACTCTTTATCTTCTATAATTTTGCATTTATCCTTTTTAGTGTGTGTGTTTATATTTTTGTTATCTAAATTTTCATAGTATTATTTTAGATGTTACTAGGCGAATAATAGAGTCAAATACACTTGATTTATTTTTTTCAAAATAGATAATTATGGGGAAGTATCAACTTTTTGCTGAACATAATTTTTGTTATAAGACAAATTTCTTTCAGTATGTATGATTTAAAATTTTTATAATTTGTTAGTTTTTATATAGTAAATAATTTGCTAGTATATTAACAATTTAACCCCTAATTTAAAATCCTGACTTTGACCCTAGAAATAGAAACAGCGAAGAACAGTAGAACACTGAGACATTGGTAAAGTAGAAAAAAAATACATTATCAATTCACCTACTTGCCCTTATTATCATAAGTCATTGTACCCAAAAAGAAAACACAAAAACTATTGATATATAATTAAAATATATTCCAACTCAATTCAATTCTAACAGTGACATTTAACCTTTGAAGCAACAAATCTCGAGCCACGCGCCCAACATTTTCCTTTTGATTTGAAAAAGGCTAATTGTATGGAGGAACCCTAAAAAGTGGGAAATTACCACCCAATTACGCAGCATCAAGCAATGACTATACCAAATCACAAACCCTAGGTGGTCATGTTTTTTAGATCTTAAATCTCACTCTTATTAAGTTTAGTGATTGTGTTCTTTATTTCATTTTGTTTGATTAAATTTTGGTGTTTTTATTTTTTTTAAAATTTGTTATATAACGGATTAAAAGCACGTAAGCGGGAGCAAAGCTAAAAATTTAAATTAGAGGCAAATTAGTCAATACTTTAGTAAAATAATAATAGTTGAATAACCGATACTCTGTCTAAAACTTCAGACAAAGGTCTATTAAAATAAATAAAATATGATATTTCAAACATGTAAAAGTATTTGAACAAGAAACTTTAAATTTACTTTAACTATTTTGAACATTGAATTTTACTTTATTTTCTTAATATATAATCAGCCCTTATCTTATTATAGTATAACTTAGTAAAATAGGTAGAGTTAAAGTATAATAGATGCACATTTGGATTGCCAGTTTTAGCCACTTTATATATTTAAGGCCATCTGACCCCACTCATAACTCAAAAACTTACTAAATATTCTTTAGGAAATTTGAGATATCTGTCGATATTCTTATGTTAGTTAGAAGTGTTTATTTATGTTAGAGAGAGGTCAGTTTTGAATTTTTAAACGCTTAATTTCCATATTATTTTATAATGAATTTTACGTGCAACTCTTTTTCTTATTCAATTGGATAATGCTGAGATCAAAATAAATAAAATTTATTAAAATACCCAGTTATACTTTCAGTTATTTGTCTAATCTTTTTATAATATTTGGAAAGTATACCTTATAAAACCCTGTAATGAATTTATAATTGCCCAATTGGGCAAGAGAAAATGCACCTAATCTCCCCAAGGTGCGTGGAATGAGTGTCAAATTGGTTAACTGTAATAGATAGAACCTTATCCTATTTGAAAAGGAGATACTTTAATGTTGTTTAGTTAGCATTTGGAGTTTGTGCTTGGAGGATGTGAACTTACCCATCATTGTATTCTTTTTTCAAGTTATTTTTTCAACCATACCATTTTGTAATTTGTACTTCAAAAGTGTAGAGAGGCCACTTATTCATTCTTCTACTAAATTTGTTAGCAATAGGGCCATCACTAAATATTTAAGTTCTTTGACCGAAAGTTAGATATGAGTTTTTTGAGTATAAATGTGTATTTTCATTTTTAAATTGATAATAATAAACTATTATTTTATTTTTATTAAATACAGTACTAATTTTTTTAATTAAATTAATTAAAGAAGAAAATACAACAAAGTAATAATAACACTACTTTTTTGATAGAAATCATAGTACGCACTACTTTGTTACCTAGATTGAATAATTATGGTATCTGAATTAAAATTAAAAATTTAAATCTTAATTTCTAATTTTTTATGTTTGGATAACATCTTAACAAGTATAAAAATATGTAATGAATTTGCCCAAAAAGATATACCTAGTACACATATTCAACCAAATAATTGTAGTGATTGATGTGTTGAAGAAAATTAGAGTAATATGCATGCATGCTAGGGATATCGTACGCAGATATTTACACAAAATTGCATAAGATTTTGTGAAATAAATATAAATTTATAGAGTAAGTTTTCATATTCTAGTTCAACTTATTTTGTCTTTTGCAGGTAATATTTCCTATTTATCTAAGTGTCATCTATCTTTCTTTTTGCACAACTCTCACTATTTAAGAGTTTAACTTGCATTGATTGCGCGCATTTCTCTTGCTCACAACATCGAGGGGTACGAATATGGTTAGCCTTAATTTCTTCCCCGAACCCTGAAGTTATGCGGGATATTGAGTTGATAACGACCATGTATAACGAGTACATAAATATTATTGTGTTAATGAAAATTTCTTCATAAATATTTATATTACAATTTACAAAATGTTTCTGAATGATCATTCACAATTTAATCTATTCTAATTTGTCTTCCTAAATTTTTACTATTAAAAATCACTTTTGTTTGAAATTGTTCACACATATTTTATAATTCTTGCAAAAAAAAAACATGAATATTGTTTAGACGTAATTAAATCAAAACTTTAATTACTCATAGGTCTCAATACCTCAAGGTGGGAAAAGCTAATTACTCTCTCCGTCTCTATTATTTATTATTAATTTTCATTTTGAGTTTATTCTCTCATTTTAAATCATTTTTATTTTGCACAATAATTCACTACTTTCTTTTAATTGCATTCATATAATTTATTTTCTCTCTTTATTATTTTTTTTTTACCATATATTCACTTTTTCCTTAAAAGGCAATTATTTTCTCTTTACTAATACTCTAATCTAGAGGGATCACAAAGCAATATATGTTTTTACCAAATATTAACGTTTTAAATTTTATTATTATTTATTTTTTAAAAATTAATGCTTTACACCATGATAAATTATAAACTCCATAAAGTAAAATAAATGCATACATGTGAATATTATTTAGAAACGATGGTGATCTAGTCAAATTGATCTGTAAGATAAGATTTGCCTTTAGTATTTCGACAATCCATAACCTATTTTAAGAGAAAGTATACCAAGATAAAATCTTAACCTAATCACAAACTCTTCCATAAAAATAGCAATGATGATGTCCTTTGCTAGTGTCCTCAGTACATCCTTCTATTAAGTCCATATTCATTACTACATCAATCCTTAACACTTAACAAACAAGTCCAAATAAGGAACCTTATTTAAACAAGAAATTGCTTAGAAATTGTGTGAACTTGACGGACCTTGACTTTTGAGCTCTCTCCAAAATCATATTTATAATTATTTTATTCAAAGTTACTCCATAAAAAATTGTTTGATTTTATAAGAGTAAAATTGCATACCAAAGTATTTAATAATATTTGGGTGATTGTTTATTAAATTACAACAAGTGTTATTGTATCGTAGATGAAACTCAGATCATGTTTATACGAATAACTGCTCACATAGTTAACATCTACGTATTCTCATATTCAACTCAACTGTAGAGTTGGATTGCCGCCAATGTGGGCCATGGGGGTAGAGAGGGGTGATTTCAACCTTAGGTCTCTACTAAAAACAATTTCACTAATTAACGTACCAAAACATTACTATTTATACATTAACATTTCACTCTTTCATGTAAACTATAAATAAAACAATATCTGTATTTTGGAAGAAATGTTCATATCCATAATATGTCTATGTACTTCCTTTTATTTGGTACTCCAACAATTTTATAGTTTTATGAACTCACGTCTCACCTAAAACAGGAAATTTGTTAATTGCCATTTATCAATTATCATGCATCCTTTTTTGACTTACAAGTGATCCAAAGACTGCTTCCTGATATGACAAACTTGAAAATTTCTCAAACCACTAGACACATTTTCTCCCAACTACAACTAATCTTGTTTGAGACCATGTCTATGAAATAGATTCATATAATTATTCCATTTTTCTAATTAATTACATTAAAATTACACATAATCACATTAATAAATTAAATATACCTGAGTTAGAGCAATAGAAATAGTCACATTATAAAACCGTGTCATTTAAATGTTTATTTGGAAACTAATAATATAAGATCCCCAAATACATCAATACTTACTATTTATCTACTAATTATATATATATATATATATATATATATATATATATATATATATATATATTTTAATATTATCCATATATTTTAACTTGCAATTAATATTATTTACACAATTTAATTCTTTTAATTTATTATTAAATTCTCATTTTTCTCAACAAAAGTCACATTTTGCAAGATAATGCAAATTCACATGCACACATAGTACTAATTATTCTTAATTTCCCAAATTACCCTTGCTCCACCCTTTATAAATGAACTCTCTCCATCCCCTCTTTATCCACATGCACTAGCTCCCTTCTTATCAACCATTCTTCACTCAAAGCAAGTTATAAAAAACCAAAAAGAGATACTTTGAGTTTGACAATCAAAAAAATAAATCGAGATAAAGACAAACCTTATTCACCACTAAATTACCTAAAACCATGCATGAGAAAGATGATTCAATGGGCTTAATTTCCCAACTCTACTCTGGATTATACACCCAAATGGCTCCTCAACAAGGTAAAATTTTGATTTAATACTTTTATATAGTTTTTTGTACGTACCCTTCAAGTATTATTCACAATTAACTGGTAATTAATTCTGATGAAGATTATAATAGAGTATATAGCATATTTTATAGCTACAATCATCAGTTTAAACTTTTAATTAAGTTAGTTTTTTAATACAGTTTCATAACACAAAATGATCAAAGATCACCTATTTAAATCTCATTTGTCCATCAGTTATAGTGTAATATATATTTAGCCATTAATAACAATTACGTTGGTTAATATAATTTTGATGAGATTAATCATTATATGTACTCTAATTTGTAGGAGAAAAGCCAAAAAGACGTAGGAGGAGAAAGAATAAGAGTGAAGGAAGCAATTTAGCAAAGAAGAGAAAGCTTAGTGAAGAGCAAGTGAATATGTTGGAGATGAGCTTTGGTTGTGAACACAAACTAGAGTCGGAACGTAAAGACCGCCTTGCTTCGGAACTAGGGTTACATCCGAGGCAAGTTGCGGTCTGGTTCCAAAATCGAAGGGCTCGATGGAAGAACAAGCAGATTGAACAAGAATACTCTAAGTTGAGAAATGAAAAAGAAAATCTTGTTGTGGATAAGTGCCGTCTTGAAACTGAGGTACATTTCCAGTCTTCAATTTATTTATGTCAAATGAGATTGCAACCCGTTACTATAAATATTAAGGACCTTTATATAATCTAACATGCTATTAAAACTCTAGATCATTTTCCAAACATATATATTCGTGATTGAAATTATATATATATAAATATATATATATATATATATATATATATATATATATATATATATATATATATATATATATATATATATATATATATATATATATATATATATATATATATATTTATTTATTTAAATTTTAGTAAATACACTCGCTTTTAAAAGATATTGTTTAATGAAAATGAAATAATAAAAGAGAATATATTAGTCTCATTTATTTTCCATAATAAAAGAACATACATCGAATTTGACTTAAAAAATGTTAGACTTTTGATACTCAAAGTGGTCACAATGAAAGAAAACTTAAGTTATTCTACGTTTATATTATAAAAAAATAGTGAGACGACATGACGAATAAGAAGCTAGTATAAAAAGTCAATAAATGTTACTAAAAATTTAAGGTGCTCAAAACAGACTCAATTATCCGATATTAACCCGATTTTATAACTGAACTCGACTTAACCTGACTTTAAAATGAATTTAAACTTATGTAAAAATCAATACGGATGCAAGCTCTAACTTTAAACCAACTCAAAACATATAATCTAAAATTAACTCGATAACCCAATTGAAAACCTATACTCTAATGATAACACATTAAATATTTGTCATCGGAATAAAGAACATTTAACTTAAGAGTGCACAAGAGTGGATAGAAAAAATGGAGTCCGTACCTGCGACTTTGAATTTAATTTTAAGGCAGACATTGGACCATATCATATGCTTGCTTTTGGTTATACTTATACCCTTACATGTGACATCCTCCACGTGTTTCCCTTAATAACCATTCCATTTGAAATTTATATAGGAAACATCTTGGCAAATGCATCAATATGATAAAATATAGATTAACAAATATAAACAGTATTACGTTGTACTAATCAATTAATAAAAAACATTAATTGGTACCATTTTAACATAATAAATAAATGCTATATATTTGTATGTTTAGCTTTTCTCGAGAATGTTGCTAGGATTACATCTAGTGATTTCGAATCTTTGGATCACTTTTTTTCTAATCAAAATTATAGTGTTTAGGGAAATTTGCCGACCACCATTATAATTACATCATAGTGAGACGGTGTTATATAAGACTAGTTGTATGTTTACTATTATTTTTTTTAAAGACATATGTTTAATATTATTGAAGAATATGTTTAGGATTATCAGCTATTTCTATGAGAATTTATGATTTAATAAGATCTTTCAATTTGCCATTTTTTTTAAAAACATGAAAAACATTTGAATCAAAATTTTAAATGAAATGACGATTATGATGATTGACTTTAAAAATTAGCTAATCAAGGACAATCAATCGAAGTTATCTCAACATGTTAATACGCTCAAAAATTAAAAGTACTATTTTAAATTTTTTTAAAAAAAACTCTTTTACGATAATATATGAAATATATATATATATATATATACGCGTGCAGGTACTAAGTCTAAAAGATCAACTTAATGAAGCAAAAAAGGAAATAGAGAAACTAGCTAATGAGAGATCATCAGCAATATCATCAACAGCAGATAATATTTCAAGCAACAGTCCAAGTTCTTCACTAACAACAATGGATTATCATCCTAATTTGATAAATCCTCAAATTTTGGTAGAAGAACAATTTGGAATGGAAGGATGTTTTTATGATAGCTTGTTTTACGTGCCTGAAACTAATTATGTGCCTAATGTAGATTGGGTCGATCTTTATATGTGAATTAATTAATTAATTATTAAGTTTAACCTTGTTTAATTAATAAGTTACTTTAATTAGAGGCAGAGTTAATGTAGGATGTAGATATATAAGTTAATCTCATCTATAATTATTTGTAAATCATATTAATTATTGTCACTAATTTAACTTAACTTTTGTTCGCCTCATTATGTAAAAAAGTTAATCATGACTTATATATTAAGTCTTGAGGGTATGTTTCTGTCTTTAATTTTAGCATCTTAACTTAATTAATCAAGGTAAATTTATCTCAATTTTTTTTTTTTAAAGAAATATGTAAACTAAGAAAGCAATAAAAGATGATAATTGGCAACAAAAACGATGTCAAAAATGCATAGATAGCTAAAAACTTCCCCATGCTTAGCCGAAGTATTGTCCTTGATGCTTTAAAGAAAAGGACTCATGAGAGGTGGCTAAGCAGACATATAGGGGAAGTTAAAAGGAAATTTTTATAACTTAAAATAAATGGATTGCCTCCCTCACATCGCTTGTTTAAAGTCTTTAGCTTGACTTCTACGCTCAAGATTAGATATCGTTAGAGCCCTTAGCAATTTATAGTATGTGTATAACCAGAAGAATACAACTAGTCCACGTAGCTAGCTTCGAAATCTAGAGAAATAATTGTGGAATTTCTCATCTTGATCAAATTGGATAAAGTAAAAAATAGCCATGGCAAAGAAATGTAAAAGGGGTATAAAACATAAGAGAACTTATTAAACATAGCTTTCTAGGAAACAACATCATAAAATTAGTGTGAAATTTACTTTTAACCGCAAATATACGGTGTATGTGTAGCAAACGGGTCAATATTAAGCCAACGGGTCAATGTTAGAGAAGCTAGTTTAATTAATAAACCTAACTCTTAATGGTGCATATACATGAATATATGTGGGATTTAAGTCTAACACAACTATTATCAATAAACTAAGCTACTCAAATATTAGTAATATAAACTAAGCAAGAAATTACCATTTGAACAAAAATAAAAACAGTCTACGATACCGAGAATTACTCAATTATAGTATAGAATTCAGTTACTTTCCTACTTATATATATATATATATAAATTATATGACTAAAAATGATCTAATTAATTTTAAGCTTCCGCTATATTGATTAAAATAATTTTAGGACCTTACTAGTTTTAATTCTCAAACTTCCATTTTATTGGCTAAACTAATTTGAATTTAACCTAAATGTACCGTAATCTTAAATTATTCCTAATCTCAAACTTCCGTTCTATTGAAAACATTAATAAAGTTGCATAAATCAAGGCTCATCAAGCATATATTTAATCATTAATTCACTTTCATACAATTATTCTAATAATATTATTTCATACCAAAATTGGGATCAATCCCTCAATCCTAGAGAATAAAACTACTTACTAGACATATAAATTAACACAAGAACAACAATGGACAAATATTAAAATAAAAACAATGAAAATAAAAGACAACTAAGGATAATAATAATATGAAAAACAACAATTGAACATGAAATTTACATCATCATCATTATCATCATCATCCTACCCAGTGTATCCCGCTCATAGAAAAATTATGGACAGGGTCTGGGGAGGGAAGGACGGCGGCAACTGATACCAATAAAGGGGAGCGCGGCCAAAAGAGTCCCCCGGCTCGAGAAAACAGAAGAAAGAAGAAGAAGAAGAAGAGAAAAAAGAAGAAGAAGAAGAGAAGAAAACGTAGCTATACTGGAAAGATAAAGTAAAACCATATACATAGAATAAATAAGAAGAACCAACTACAAAAAACAAAAATAAAAACAAATAATAAGAAACAAGAGAAGCAAGAAGACAAGAACACCAAAAGGTAAACTACGAGGACATCAGTAGTCTAAATCATGAATATGGGGCCTCGAACTACCCCTATCCCTGGTAAGGCCTTCAGAGAGGTTTAACTCATGTAATTCAACTTTTATTTGCTCATCCCAAGTTCTCCAGGGTCTTTCTCGACTCCTCATACCCTCTACTATATTGCTTTCTACCCTCCTCAGAGAGGCGGTGAAAGTCTTTCTCTGCACATGTCCAAACCACCTCAATCTATTTTCGCGCATTTTTTCATTAATTGGGGCTACCCCTAGTTTGTCCCTAAACTCTTGGTTTCTAATTCGATCCAGCAATGTGTGCCCACACATCCACCTCAGCATACGCATTTCTGTAACTTCCATCTTATGTTCAAAAATCTTCTTTACAGACCAACATTCGCTTTCATATAGTAGAGCAGGTCTTATTGCCACCCGGTAGAATTTTCCTTTTAACTTGCTTGGGAATTTCCTATCACATAGCACCGCGGTGGCTGCTCGCCACTTGAGCCAACCCGCATGTATACGATGATTTACATCTCCATCAATCTTCCCATTCATTTGAATGATCGATCCCAAATACTTGTACTTGGTTGTACTTTTAACAACAGCTTCATCAATGGACACCTCTGGTTTCCCTACCGGTGCTATCCTGCTAAAGTCACAGCGCAAATACTCGGTCTTCGTACGACTAATGCGCAACCTTTTACCTTCTAAAGCTTCCCTCCACTCATCCAATTTATTACTAACCTCCTCTCTAGTTTCTGCTACCAGCACTATGTCATCAGCGAGTAGCATGCACCACGGTACCGTCTCCCAAATAGATTTAGAAATCTCTTCCATAATGACAGTAAAAATGAAAGGGTTTAGAGCCGATCCTTGATGTAGTCCAACTTTAACCGGGAATGACTCTGTTATCCCCACCGGAGTTTGGATGTTAGTCGAAACTCTATCATACATATCCCGTATAGCCTCGATGTACACTGAAGAAGTACCTCTAGCCTTGAGGCTATCCCAGATGACACGTCGTGGTATGCTATCATACGCTTTCTTTAAGTCAATGAACACCATATGCAAATCTTTTTTTCGCTCCCTATATTTTTCCATCAGTCTACTCAAAACATGAATTGCCTCAATGGTTGACCTTCCTGGCATAACACATGAAATTTACAACTATATTAAATTTAATCTAATAATAATACATGAAATTGAAATAACTAACAAAATGAAATGACAAAAAACTTAAATAAATAGAAAACTTAAATAGGATTCAAGATCATTTGAACTAACCTAAAAATCCTCTCTATATATAGAATAGGCTAACTTGGTCAAAAAAAAAAATTATTTAACTTAATTTTAACCTAAAAACTAATTATATTATTTAAATTAATTAAAATAAAACAACTAATAGCATAATGTACAAGAAAGCATGGATGTCGAACTCGCACGCCTTCTAGAGAAAAGCCACGAGTTGTCATTATAGGTGGAGAGTCGTCGCTTTTATAGGCGAGTTATTTATTGGAGAACTTTTGTAGTCTAGTTTCTAACGCCACCAATCTTGCCTTAATACGATCTTCCAATCAACAATTATAATCAAAAGAGTGAAAATTTATCATATTTTAGTTTAAAACTTTTACATTATAAATAATTTGCAACTCTATTGCTCCTCCTCTTTGTAAAACTTGTTCAATCAAACAAAAAACACCTTGGTGTACTCCATCATCATTAATTTAAACCATAAAAATCATTATCATCATCATCATCATCATCCTACCCAGTGTATCCCACTCATAGAAAAACTATGGACACGGTCTGGAGAGGGAAGGACGGCGACAACTCATGCCCATAAAGGAGAGCGCGGCCAAAGGAGTCCTCCGGCTCGAGAAATATAAGGAGATGTAACTATACAGGAAAGATAAATTAAAAGCCTATAAATCAAATAAATAAGTAGAACCAACTAAAGAAAAAAACAAAAAAAAGAAACAAGTGAAGGAGCAGGGCAACAACACCAAAAGGTAATCTAAGAGGACATCAGTAGTCTAAAACATGGATATGGCACCTCCAACTACCCCTATCCCTAGTCAGACCCTCAGAGATGGTTAACTCATGCAAGTCAACTTTTATTTGCTCATCCTAAGTTTTCCAGGGTCTTCCTCGACTCCTTTTACCCTCTACTATATTGCTTTCTACCCTCCTCACAGGGGCGTCAAAAGTCTTTCTCTGCACATGTCCAAACCATCTCAATTTATTTTCGCGCATTTTTTCAGAAATAGGGGTTACCCGTAGTTTGTCCCTAAACTCTTGGTTCCTAATTCGATCCATCAATGTGTGCCCACATATCCACCTCAGCATGCGCATTTCTGTAACTTCCATCTTATGTTCATAAATCTTCTTTACAGGCCAACATTCGATCCTATATAGCAGAGCAGATTTGATTACCGCCTGGTAGAATTTTCTGTTTAACTTGCTTGGGAATTTCCTATCACATAGCACTGCAGTGGTTGCTCGCCACTTGAGCCAACCCGCATGTATACGATGATTTTCATCTCCATCAATCTCCCCATCCATTTGAATGATCGATCCCAAATACTTGTACTTGGTCGTACTTTTAACAATAGCTTCATCAATGGACACCTCTGGTTTTCCTATCGGTGCTATCCCGCTAAAGTCACAGCGCAAATACTCGGTCTTCGTACAACTAATGCGCAACCATTTACCTTCTAAAGCTTCCCTCCACTCATCCAATTTATTACTAACCTCCTCTCTAGTTTCTGCTACCAGCACTATGTCGTCAACGAATAGCATGCACCATGGTACCGTCTCCCAAATAGATTTAGAAATCTCTTCCATAATGACTGTAAAAATGAAAGGGCTTAGAGCCGATCCCTGATGTAGTTCAACTTTAATCGGGAATGACTCTGTTATCCCCACCAGAGTTTGGATGTTAGTCGAAACTCTGTCATACATATTCTGTATAGCCTCGATGTACACTGAAGAAATACCTCTAGCCTTGAGGCTATCCCAGATGACACGTCGTGGTATACTATCATGCGCGTTCTCCAAGTCAATGAACACCATATGCAGATCCTTCATTCGCTCTCTATATTTCTCCATCATTCTCCTCAAACCATGAATTGCCTTAATGGTTGACCTTCCTAGCATAAAACCGAATCGATTCTCTCTAATCACCGTTTCCTATCTAATTCTCCTCTCTGTCACTCTTTCCCAATATTTCATTGTGTGGCTTAGAAGTTTGATACCTCTGTAGTTCCCGCATACTTGCGCATTACTTTTGTTTTTAAATAGAGGTATTAAAGAGGTTAGTCAGCCAACGAATGCCGTCTTCTTCTAAACCCTTCCACACCTCAATCAGGATGTTATCTGGCCCGACTACCTTTGTTCTCCCTATCTTTTTGAGAGCTTCTCCTACTTCTTTTGTGGTAATATCACTCGTTGACCCATATTCTAGTGGTCTGTTGTCGTCAGAAATTTGATTATCTGCCTCCTTTGGCCCCCTTAGACTCGTTGAGTAGCTGAGAGAAATACTAGAGCCATCTGGTTTTAATGTCCTCTTGTCTTAGGAGAACTCGTCCTCTCTCATCCTTGATGTATTTCACTGCCTCTAAGTCTTGCCGCTGCCTGAACCTAGCCCTTGCCAACTTAAAAATCTGCTTCTCCCCCTCTTTGGTATCAAACTTTCGATACAAGTCCTCATAACCACGGTTTTTTGCGTCGGTTACCGCTTTCTTTGCCGGCCGCTTTGCTTCTTTATAGCTCACCCTCTTTTCTATCCTATCCTCCTCTTCCGTGCATGTCATAAGTTCCTTAAATCTCTTGTTTTTTTATCTTTTATCTACTTTTCCACCTCATCGTTCCACCACCACGATTCTTTGAACACTTTTGGTTTACCCGACGACACCCCCATGATTTCTTTTGCCACTTTTTTAGTGGTTTTTGCCATGTTTACCCATATTTCATTCGCATCCTCTGACTAACTTGGGAAGCCCAATAACCTTATCTTGCTTAATAGGGTTGTGACCATATCCCCTTTGAGTCTCCCCCACATGATCTTTCCCTGTACTTGACCTTCTTCTCTACGAACAACCAACTTGAAACTTTCAAAATTGGTAAAGTAGCATAAATCTTTCAAAATGAGTACGAAATCACTAACAACGATCACCATAAAGGAGTAAAGGTCTTCAAAACAGACCCAATGACCTAAAAATTTACCCGACCTTATAATCGAACCTGATTTAACCTTATTTTAAAATGGATTTACAATTATATAAAAACCAAATTAAACACAAAATTCGATTTGAAATCGACCTAAAAACACCTGGCTTAAAATCAACCTGATGACCCAAAGAAACACCTCTATAATTGATATAGATTTATATGTTTTTGACTACTGACATTTTTATCTGAGGATTTATTTGTGGATTTTTTTCGAGGCGAGGGACTCTTTGGCCGCACTCTCCTTTATGGGTATGCGTTGCCGCTTTTTTGCCCTCCACAAGCCCTAATCATAGTTTTCAATGAGTAGGATATACCGAATATTATGATGATGTGAATTATTGCACTTATCAAGCTAACATTTAACACGATCACTTTTTCTCATACTAACGGACACTTTAAACTATTACTACATCGCTTCATCTATTACACTACACTGGTTTTAAACTTAACAACCAACTTAAAGTTGTTACTATGTCACTTAAAACAATAGCTATGAATTAACTTCAAATTGATATTGACATTTGTTAAAACAAGTGCCAATATTCATATGAATGACGTTAACTTTGAATATTTAATCGAACATGCTTTGTCTTGTACTTTGGAGAGGGTCGATAAAAATGTGTCGTATGTGAACAATTTGAAGTTTGGATCGATAGATGAGGGTTGCTTGATCGATGCAACAAGTGGAGAGCAGTGCTGAAGCTCGCTCGACCGGTCGAGCAGAATGGTATCCAAGATACCTCATAAAACACTTGTGTTCATCTTTGCTTATATTTTTCATTTTTTTTTCATTGTTAAACCTCTTTGAGGCTTTCATTTCAACATTGATTGAGCAACCACCGTCAAAATGCATTATTGTCTGCGTGATGCTTGCCACACTGGCTGTTGGTATGGCGTCAAGTGGTAGTGTCGGCATGTATTGGCCAGGTGCGAGTGACATGTTGGTTGTGGGAAGTGGTGGTTAGTGGAGGTGAGGTAGGGATTACATAGAAGGGGTCTGAGATTTGAGCTTTTCTGCTAGTCTCTTTAGAGATCGTCTATTTGAGAGACGTATCTCAAGTCCAACCGATTAAAGATTAATGCCTAATTACCGTATTATTAATCTCTACTTACATTATCTCTGATGCCTACTTACCGTATCCTTAATAGCTACTTTCAATATCTTAAATGTCTACTTACATCATTCTTAATACCTACATATGATATTTTAAAAAATATATAATGGGTCGGTCTAATTAAAAATAGTCTTTTAAAAGGACTGTCTCTCACAAGAATTTGTATTTTGCTTATAACAGTAATTAGAAATGAACTTATTGTTGCTTCCGCCCAAGCCATTACCATCCTTTGATGGGATAAGAGCATAAACTTTCGAAATAAATAAGCAATTTATAAAAGAAAAATATAAAAAGAAAGTGTTCTTAGAATTACTTCCCAATATATAGTGTTGCATTATTCGAATCTTTGATTAGGTTTTGTATACTGTTACTAATAATAAATAGGAGAAAATCTAGTCAAAACTCAAATAAAATTGTGTTTATTGGTTATTTAACAATGAACATATCTTCCTTACAACTTTTATTATTATAATGTCAAGAATTTTAGACAAGTAAACAAAAAATTTATTACTGCTTATTATTTATACGCCTAAGTTATAAGATAAATAATTTTTCGTTTACTTTTAGCCTTTTATAAGTGGATAAATAATTTGCTATTTTTTTCTTTGCAAAATTATGGCTTTTCAATAAAGAAATCTTATAATGAAGGTTGTGTTCTCTATTACTAATAGCAAACAAAAATTTACTTAACTTTTTGGTCAAATTTTCTATTATTCGTTGATATCTGTTAGTAACAACAAACAAGATTTAACTAGAGGTTCAGATAAAGAGATTATTTTAGAAATTAGGTTCAAGGAACATTTATTTATTTTTTTTAAAAAAGGCTTATTTACTTTGGAATTTTTAAGTGCACGCTCCGAGTAGAATATGGGCTGCGAGCTTCGGAGCTATATCTATTGGCTAATGTTAAGCCTAAGTCCGATAAATTTATTGTGGTCTTAATTCTTAAGATGACATCCAATCGTTTGAAGTTCACAAATAGAAATGGCTGTTGAATAACTGTTTAAGACCATATTCATTTTTAAAGGCCCATTTCTCTATTTATTTATTTTTTTTTTTGTAACGCAATTGAGCCGGTATCAAACCCAGAAAATTTGAAAAAAAAAGATTATTTAACAACTTTATTCTAAAAACAAGCTTCGTTCAAACTTTATTCCCAAAATAAGCGTCCTTGCCTCTAAACCTAGGTTTGGTGTAAACTCGCTCTTACTAACAGCGAATTAAAGCAAACGGTCAAAAAATTAATAAAGGGTCAAGTCGCTATTAGTAACAGCGACTTAAGGAGTGGACTGGTCAACTGATATGTTGCTGTTACTAACAGCGACTTAATGCGAGTTAAATTTCCCAGTTCTCATTCTTCCTCATTTCAGTTTGCTTCCTCATTCAACCTACGAGATCTCCCTCTTCTTTCCACCATTAAAATCAACTTCAACCCTTCAATTAATCTCATCAAATTTCAAGTTTGTACTACTAATTAGTTCTGTTATCTTCATACGTTCACTTAAGGTACTATTTTTTTTTGTTTATTTCCATTTTCGAAAATTAGGGTTCACAAAATGTTCATGAACTTTCACATAAATTCAATTTACTACTTCTTGTTGATCTATAGCTTATTAAGGTACGTTTTTATTATAAATTTTTTAGTTCTTGTTGATTTTAAAATGTATGTCATTTATAGTGGTCATATAATATCAAACTCTATGAATATGTCAAATGTACTTGTTATTTGCCATGATCTTCATATTGAGGTTGTTTGTTCATGAATTTAATGTAGAAAATGTTTTAGTTTAATATAGAAAATTTTTGAATGCGAACCCTAAATTTGAGTTTAATTTAGAGAATGTTTGAATGCAAAACCTAAATTTAAACAATGTTGTTATGTAGTATATATTTATGAACTTGATGGTGATGTTGATTTTGTACGTATTGTTGTAGAAATGGCTTCATTTCGTGTGACTATTGTATGTTTTTGGAATGGTTCAATTCGATCAAGTAGTAGCAATGTTAAGTATATTGGGGGAAGACGTAAACTGTTTGCATGCAACTCAAACATGGATTTGAATGAATTTAAACATCTTATATGCTCTAAGATTAGCATTGACACTACAAGAAGTACTGTTAATGTAAGTTTTAAGTACAATATGAATGGAGATTTGTTAGCTTTTCCAGTTGAGGATGAGGAGGCTATAGATGCAATGTGGGAGTACTCAAAGTCTACCTCTATTCCTTCTTTAGAGTTATATGTAGAAGAGGTACCCCTAGGGAATCAAGATGTCAATGTTGTAGAAACAAATGCATTCCTGAATGTAACTTCTTCTGCTCCTTCTCATACGCCCCTCCCTACCCAAGAAACCCAAAATCCCATTATGCCATCTTCCTCTTCTCCTTCTAATGAACCCTATCAACTTCAAAATCAAGTCTTAAATGATGATACTTTTAACTTAGAAGATACAAATAACCCTTGGGGTGATTTTTAATAGTGAGAGTAATGAATTCGCAGAAGCTCCTTCTGAGGATGAGGCGGGTGTTGACGAGGAGGCTCTAGCTAATGACATGAGCTTAGGCAACACTCCAACAATCATTGCTCCTACACCTTATGCACTAGTTCCCTCTCTAGATGAACACGTTGAGGAAAACTCTTGGAGGTCTTGGGATTGTGATACAACCTACACCGATGAAGGAGAGTTTCAAAAGGGTATGATGTTTGATAACAAGGATGTGTTGTTGGATGTTGTTAGATTGTATCATATTCGTAGGAACGTTGAGTACCGAACTGAGACTTCAAATCAAACCGTGCTCGCCTTGAAGTGTAAGAGAGGGTGTGCTTCGAGGCTTAGGGCTAGGAAGAGCTCCTATTCACCTTCATGGGAGATTGTTACATATAAAGGGAAGCATGGGGGTTGTGTATTAAGTACTGAAAATGTGTCAACTAGACACATTCATTTGACATCTTCCGTGATTAACAATCTTATTTGAAATTGTGTTGCTGAAGACCCATCAATTAAGGTCTCTGTGGTGCGACAAATGGTGAAAGACCAATTTGGTGTCGAAGTGACCTATAAGCGGGCATGGTGTGCTAACAGCAAGCCCTTCTCTCCATGTATGGGACATGGGAAGATTCTTATCCTCTCCTTCCACGCTTCTTGAAAGCAATGCAAGTTTCTAACCCCGGGACTGTAGTTGAGTGGTTCTTTGAGGAATATAATGATGTTGGTGTATACGTTCGTCCTAGTATTAGAACTTTCCAACGTGTGTTCTGGGCTTTTAAACCTAGTATTGAGGGGTTTAAGTATTGCAAACCCCTTATTTCCATTGACGGAACACATTTGTATGGTAAGTATCGCCATACGTTGTTAACTGCGATTGCTCAAGATGGGAACAAGGGAATCTTCCCGCTTGCCTTTGCTTTGGTCGAGAAAGAATGCATAGCCGCGTTATGGCATGTGTTCCGTCACCTCATCGCTTATGGTAGAGTCGATTGGGCGCTAGTCACGGCTTTATTCAAGCACTGGGGCCAAGAGACACATACCTTCCACCTACCTCTAGGCGAGGCTATTGTCAATTTACTTGACGTAGCTGTGCTTACACGGCTTCCCATCGAGGGACATGCCGTCTGCACCGTCGGACGCCAACTCGAAAGTTGGCAAGACAAAGTCCATAGATTATTAGGAGTCCGACCTCCCGCAAAGGTAGCTAAAGGGAGTGCGTTACGCGTAACATGGCTTGCGCAGAACTTCTCGTACCTCCCTGAAGCTGCTGATGAGGCTACTGTTGAGGCGTATCTCTCATATCTGAGGGTGTTGTCTTGTTCTTCGATAAGACTGACAACAGGGTACAACTTTTGTACTTGACGTTGCTTGATGCGTCATGGGAGGTCATCTCCGGTTACAGCTGGGGTTCCACTGCCCTACCTTATCCATATAGAAGACTGTGTGAAGCTTCATGGAAGAACGTGAAAGAGATCGTTGGGCCTTATTATTCTTCAGGTAATACTAACTTTACATGTTAACACTTTATTTCTTAATTTGTTTTGTGTTTCGTTTACTTACTTATATCTGTATTTCATAGCTTTGAGCGTGGGAGCACATTCTCATTGGGCAACCGATGAGGAGTATGGGATGTGGTGCATTTGCGCCACCAATTCTTCCACCCCCTCATGTGCCGTATGGATCGCGGTGGTCCTTTGAAAGATGTACAAGGACCCACACAAGATCGGGGGTGGGGTTCTACCGCGATCAACTTGATCTACTTCGAGCTGACCAGGTAAAAACTTCACTATAACTTGTCTTGTAACTATCATATATCGTAATTTATTAATTACATTTTCACATGTAGTTTCGATGGGACCCTTACCCCGCTGAGGCATACGCTGCATTGCCTCAACACTCAGTGATCTTGTCAGGGCATGGAGAGCCTCTGTACCTTTGATATGCTTCGACAGTCGAAGTGCATCTCCCTGAGCGCGTAGTGCGCTAATTTGGGATGGTACAGGGCATCCCGCTGCCTTGTGATATAGTGGCAGATCTCCATCACAGCTCACGCAAGGGTCGGGAGCCCAAGAACTGGTTGAAGATCAACTGGCGCCATATAGCTCGTTGGGATCACAGGCTGGAGCTGCTGGCCCACGGTGCGCCGATCGAGGTTGTAGGCGCACCTACTTCGGCGGATTACATGTCGTGGTTCCTCTCCATCACTCGTCGATGGATGACACCACGAGGTATCATCGCGGCAGCTCAGTACGCTTCCGCAGCACTGACGATGTCACACTTTGTAAGTATTCTTCAACGTTGATTATTATCGATAGAACTTACATGTTATACATTTCATTAATACTTCAATCTTAATGCAGGCACTGGGCATTGCATCTGTCATCAGCTCCACCCAAGAGGAGCCTGTACGGGAGATTGCCCAAGGCATACTTCTAGGGACACAGTTTCAGCACTTTATTCCAGAAGTCGTTGTGCCCGACACCACTATGGACGAGCAGGGGTCATCTCTTCATTGTGCCGACATTCATCTAAAGGAGGTAGACTCAACGTGCCCCGACTATTGTGCCGGGTCCTCACAGGGTGCTGGATCATCATAGTATCAATCACCTCCCCTACCCGAGCGTCATGCGACGGCCTCTTACTATCGTAGGAGGGCTCGTAAACCGTCACAGTTAGACAGGGTACAGGAGGAGGATTAGCATCAGTATACTGTTTGTATATATTGAACATTAGTGACATTTTTTATATATTCAACATTTGCACATATTAAATATTTGTAACATTTGGACTTTTGTGTATAATTTGTAATATATATGTAGATGTATATATTTTTATCGTATTATCACACGTTTATTATGAATGAAATGATGTTAAGTACTCAGAGTTTTCGGCGATGAATTCCGCCAAGAATGCAGTATGATTTAATCAAAAACAAACAGACAATCATATTCAAATAGGGAAAATGCTCTCGAAAATTCAACACAATTTCATTCATGTTCAACGAATCCATATCAAATTACATAGTTTATTCGTTAAGTTAAACCACCACCGCTAACTAAGATTGCATCTTCAACTTTCTCATAATCCTTTCAGTCTCTTCTTTCCTATGTTTCATATCATCTATTTGTCTCTTGAGAATCAATACCTCATCTTTAAACTCTTGTTTTTCTTTTTCAAGCGATTTGGTACCCTTTGGAGCAACCCACCTAAAGTACGTGCATCCGATTCCTTCATACAAGTAGAAAGGACAAGCACCAAAATCACGGTCAGGATCGACGTCGCTTCAATCTGTATTAATCTCAACTTCATAACCACAGTCACAGAGCTCTTCAATAGAATGCTCCTGTGACATCTACGGAACACATATAATATAGTAATATAAGTAAACATTCAAAAATAATATTAACATTTATAAATTGAGAATAATACTAACATAATACTTTATGTTACCTTCAAAATCGATTGACTAGAACAAGAATGATGGAGTTTGGATACAATGAAGTAGGGAGATGATGGAGTTATTTATAGAAGATAATAACAACGACTATTTTCAACTTCATAACGGCTATTTTTCAATTTTATAATGGCTAGTTTAAATCATACAACAAAGTCAATAAAAGTCAAACCAGGTCAAGAGTCAAGTCGCTGTTAGTAACAGCGACATATGAGTTGACCAGTCAACTCCTTAAGTCGCTGTTACTAACAGCGACTTGACCCTTTACTAATTTTTTTAAGAATAATTCACTGTTAGTAAGAGCGAGTTCACACCAAGCCTAGGTTTGGAGGTAAGGACGCTTATTTTGGGAATAAAGTTTGAACGAAGCTTGTTTTTGGAATAAAGTTATTAAATAATCTTAATTTTTTCAAATTTTCATCAAACCCATTGCAAAAGTTTGGTCTTATCAAATATATATGACCCAATTCCAAACCATTATTATACACATTCTATTTTATTTACTTGCTAAGTACACTAGTATATAAAATTTTATTTTCTTTCATGAGTGCTACATTTAATTTATGCACTTTTTAAAATATAAAATGTGTCAAATTAAATATCAATTTGTTTTGATATATATATTTTAACAATACCAATTTTGTAAAACTTTATCTATACATAGAAAAAATATTAGAGATCAAATGTGAAATAATTAATAATGTAGAAAGTAAGGAAGAGACTAGGGTTTTGATACAAGTCTATATATATATACAAGATTAAGGAAGCTAATCTAGGTAACTATGAACTAATCTAGAAAATCAAATAATTATGAAATAAATTACAAATCAAATAAGAATAAGATATATTCTTTCCTACACCTCCTCAAGTTAGGTTGTACGGTTCACCAAGACCTAACTTGCATATTGCATCATCAAAAGCTTCAGATCCCACGACCTTAGCGAGGATATCTGCTAACTAATCTTTTGATCAAACAAATGGAATGCATACAACCTTTTTATCAAGTTTCTCTTTTATAAAATGTCTGTCAATCTCAATGTGCTTAATTCGATCATGTTGAACTGGGTTCCCAGAGATGCTAATAGTTTCTTTATTATCACAATAAAAATTGTATGCCCCTTTTTGCGGGAAGTTCAATTCTGCTAGTAGTTTCCTAATCCAGAGAATTTCAATGATACCCTTGGCAAATCCTCGAAATTCTACTTCAGCGCTTGATAGAGCGACAACCTTCTACTTCTTGCTTTTCCATGTGACAAGATTTCCCATATACATTGGTGTAGGCTTGAAGATCCAGATTATCATTTTTCCCAAATAGAAGACCAAGACTACTAGTACTCCTTAAATACCCTAGAATTCTTATTACGACTGTCATGTGTTGTATTTAAAGCATGTGCATGAATCTACTCACTACACCAAAAGCATATGCAATATCAGGTCTTATATGTGTGAGATAGATAGTTTTCTTACCATTCTTCTATAAGATCCTTATCTGTCAACTTTGCACCCTCAATTGTCTAAAGCCCATTTACCTACAATGGGTGTCACTGCTAGCTTATAATCAAACATGCCAATTTCTGCTAGTAGATCAAGAGTGTGCTTCCTCTGACTATTAAAGATTCTCCTTTTGATCTTAGATTCTCAAAGCCAAGGAATTATTTTAGGTTTCCCAAATTTGTCATTTCAAACTCATAAGACAACCTTTCTTCAAATCTCGGATTTCCTCTACATTATTTCCAGTGATAACCATATCATCAACATAGATTATCAACTATGTAATTTGATCATTTTCCTTCTTGAGAAATATAGTATGATCAGAATTACTCTATTTATACCCAAATTTCTATATAGTGGCAGTGAAGCTCTTTTCAAACCATGCCCTGGGGGATTGTTTTAAATTATACAACGCTTTCAAAGTTTGCATCCTTTCCTTGAAGTGAAATCCTCTAAGAAACCATGAGATGTTTTCATACACTTCCTCTTCAAGTTCACCATGCAAGAATGCATTTTTGACATTAAACTGGTGAAGCGGCCAATCTTTATTTGCAGCTATGGAGAACAGGACCCATATTATGTCAATTTTGGCTACTAGGGAAAACGTTTCGGAGTAATCAACTTTGTAGGTCTTCGGTGTGGGCTTTGGCTACACTTGTGATGCTCAATGGGTCCATCTGGATGATACTTGATCGAGAACACCCATCTTTCAATTTTCTTGAGGGTAAAATTTCTTTCTTTACTGCTTTCTTCCATTTGAGATCTTGAAGAGTCTCTTCAACATTTTTAGGCAAAGTACTAGAATGGAGAGGGGTGTTGAAAGCCAAGGCCGTCTGAGATAACGATTCACCATTACCCTTGTTGGTAGGATTCCGAGATCAATGTGCTTTATATTCTAAATCATATCTCTTGGTGGAATACCTCGTGTGCTTGTTGGAGGAAACTTATACCTTCTAGATATCTCAAGATTGGGCATAACATTAAGCAAATCATTAGTTGGCACTATACCGAGCATATGATCTATAAATAATTCAGGTTTAGATGTTATTTTTGGCTCATTAGAATGCTCATCAGATAGGACTAGAGTGCTCTGAGATGGAGATACTATGTGGTTGGTAGTAGTGTCGGCGGTGTTACCTACTTGCTTTGGAGGGACCATCCTTACCAGATGTGTCAATCACCCTAGGTCTACACCAACACTCTCCCCCTAAGACCAATCTGAGAAAAATTGTAGGACTCTTCAAAGAAATCAATGTCCATTGCGATATAAAACTTATTATGAACTGGATCAAAACGCAAATATCTTTTCGGAATAACCCCATAACCCAGAAAGACACACTCAAGAGCACGAGGTTCATATTTGTTCCTATCTGGTTGGGGAGATGATCATAGATAACACAATCAAAAACACGGGGTGGTAAAGAGTGGGAGAAAGGAATAAGATTATGAGTTTGGAGAGTGTGTAGAGGGGGTTGGAAATTCAGAGTTTTAATGGGAAGACGTTTGGTCAAGTGGTAACAGAAATGGCTTTTGGCCAAAAATGAGAGGGAACATGTAATTCAAATAGAAGGGCTTAGTTAATTTCTAGAAGGATACAATATTTCCTTTCAGCAACCCCATTTTATTGGGGGTATCTGAGCAAGTGGTTTGGTGAATCAAGCCATTGTCGAAAATAATTTTTTTTTGTCCAAGTTAACATATTCGCCCCCATTATCAGACTGGAGTAATTGTGGTTGAGTTTTAAATTGGGTAAGAGTCATATGATAAAATTTGACATACACATCAAAGACTTCAGACTTATGTTTCAAAAATAGACCCAACTCATCCAAGTACAATCATCCACCAACAAGACAAAATAAGAGAGACCATGTGTATCACACTCGGGAGGCCAAACATTAGAATGCATTAAAACAAAAGGCTAATTACTATGTGTCAAACTAGGAGCATATGAGTGTTTATGACTTTTGGCTAAGACACAAGTTTCACAATTCAAAAATGTATTTCAATCATGAAAAGAAGGAAAAAGACGTTTTAAATAACCTAAGGAAGGATGACTTAGACTTCGGTGCCACATCCATGATTAATGATCAGGAGACCCATGAGCAAATAAAGTATGACCTGTGAACCACCTCATCCACATAATATAAGCCTCTTTTCTCAGTACCAATCCTATGAAGGGACATGGGTATGGAAAGAGATTTTGGGGCTTTGTTTTGGGTTCTTAGTATATAAGGGGTTTGAGGAAAAATTATGTGGGATGGTTATAGGAGTTTAGGAGCACGAGTATGGGAAGAGTTTGGGGTTTATTTTGGTTTCTTAGTGTAAAAGGGTTTTATTGCCTCATTTGCATAAGACCTCACATCTTTTTTTTCCCTCTTCCTTTTCTTTTTTGGATTTATCTCTGTCAATATTTGTTCTTGTCCTTTCTAAGCAAGTCACTGCCCAACCTGATGGTGCTTGTGATGTCTCCTCGTCGGAGATGGTTATAGTGGCGAGAGATGCCATGTAACCACTCCGGTTCACCGGAGCCTTAGTGGCGGTATTCAGTCTCTCTGAGTCACCCCACTATATACGCAGAAATGGCAATTTTTCTGGGGCTAGTTTTTGAGTTTTGATATCTGAATTATAGCTTAGGTATAGTGTCGGATCTTGGTGACCCAGTTGTTGGTGTTAAACCTTTGTGGTGGCATAAATGAGTTATATCTATTGTTTCCATAAGAAAAAAGGTAGATGATGAGAATCAAGATGGTTGTCGGATCCTAGATCTGAACCATACGACTCTGATATCATAAAGAAATTAATAATGCAGAAAGTAAAGAAGAGAGTAGGGTTCTGCGTTTTGGTATATTGTTTATTAAATTGTAAGAGAGATACTACCTTCTATATATACAAGATTAAGGAAGTTAATCTAGGTAAATATGAACTACTCTAGAACACTAAATAATTATGAAATAAATTACAAATCAAATAAGGATAAAATATATTCTTTCCTACAAAATGTGTCATAAGTAACGCTTGCAAAGGAAAAAAATATTGCACGATGGTAGTCTCTCAATGACTATTACTGTGGTTTTCTATTTTTTTGATTTTTAATTTTCAAAGTAATATGTTTTACATCTTATAATTTATCAAAAAATAGTTAAATTTATTATTAAAAAAAATATGATTTTAAAAATTGATAATTAAAAAGTGAAAAAAAACACTATTTTTGGTTTTCATATTTTAGCTTTTAGTTTTGAATAATCGGAAAACTAAAAATAAAACGATGACAAACATGCCATAAGTGATTATTTGACTTTATTTTATAACTTCATAATTTGCTATTGCGTATTCACTTCAACATTGTTTAACTAAACTTAATTTTGCTTACTAAATTTAATTAGATTGAACTTTTTTGATTTATAATGACTTAAATATTTTCAAGTCGAAAAATTCTTTGGCCGCATTCTCTTTTATGGGTATGTGTTGCCATCTTCCTTCCCTCTCCAAATCCTAATCATAGTTCCTATGAGCAGGATACACTAGGTTATATACAACTTTAAGTGTAAGGTTAAGCTTTTGGTTGAGTAGGTTCCTTGACATGGTATCAAAACCAAAAGCAATGTATAAGAGGTCATGTGTTTAATTATCATAAAGACAAAAGTAATAATTTGGTGTACTCAATATTGCTGAATGAAAAGAAGAGAGAATGAGCACAACAAATTATATCTTTCAGCCTGTTGTATATCTTTCAGCCTTCATTGCATATATATATATATATATATATATATATATATATATATATATATATATATATATATAGAGCGTACATAAGAAAAGGACAAAATAGAAGAAATACAGCTGTCCATTTACAGCAGCCACACCTTGCACATGATCCCACTATAATTCTGTAATTTAATGAGAATATTTCTTTTGGCAGTACAGTACCAAATAAGTAGTACCAGCACACAGCTTCAATACTCCCCCTCAAGCGTGGAGGAGGAAGAGCAAACTCAAAACTTCTGAAGAAGATAAGAGTGTTGGGATATAGGCAAAACTTTAGTAAAAAGATCGACAACTTATGATTTAGATGGAATGTAAGTAGGAGAGATAACATTGGAGTTCACTTGATCCATGATGAAATAGTAATCGATATCAAAGTGCTTGACTCATTCATGATAAATCGGATTGGCCGCAATGGCTAAAGCAGCTTGATTATCACAGTATAGTGATGTTAGTACAAGGTGTTTGATACCCTAATTCGAAAGTAATTGTCTTAGCCACATTACTTCAAAAGAGTTAAGGCCATTTCCCTATATTCTGCTTCAGTGCTTCTTCTTGACACAACAATTTCTCTCTTTGATTTCCACGATATAGGAGAAGAACCGAGAAATATGCAAAAACCAATAGTGGACTTTCTAGTGGAAGGACATCCAGCCTAGTCACCATTGCAAAAGGCTTTAAGATGAGCTGCAGGGTGATTTGCGAGCAAGATGCCTTGAGAAGAAGCACCATTGAGGTATCTAAGCACTTTGAAGGCTGCTTGATAATGGGTAGTAGTAGGTTTGTGCATAAATTTGCGGAGGATATGCACTGTGAAAGAAATATCAGTCTAGTGACAGAAAGGTATATCAATTTCCCCACACGTTTTTGATAAGGTTCAGGATGTTAAAGAGGCACGCTAGTGGTAGTAGTAAGTTTCAAATATCAGTCTAGTGATAGAAAGGTATATCAATCTTTCATATAATAGTCATCCAAAAGATTAGAGATGTATTTCTTTTGTGAAAGAAAGAAGCCTTGAGGAGTGTGATCCACTTCAAGTCCAAGAAAGTATCGAATGGGACCCATATCTTTCATTAAAAATTGAGTACTGAAAAATAGCTTTGTAGATTGAATAACTTTAAGGTTGCTGCCAGTGATGACCTGGTCATCCACATAGATGAGGATATTGACTATATCATTATGAATATGCTTAATGATTACTGTGTAGTTAGCCTTGGCTAGAACAAAAAATGACTTTAAAGAGCATCATTGAGCTTGGAAAACCATTGCCGAGGAGCTTGTTTAAGCCCATATAAAGATTTTAATAACTTACACACTTTTCCAGATGGATTTGTGGGAAGAGAATTCTGGTCACTGAGAGTTTGTAAACGATGACCAAAAAACAAATAACCAGGGGCCAGCTTCATGTAAACACATTCATCCAAATCACCATGTATGAAAGCGTTTTTTTACATACATTTGATAAACATGCTAGTACTTTGAGCTAGCCACTGCAAGAAGAGAACGCACAGTGGTCATTTTTGTTACAGGAGCAAAGGTTTGATTGTAGTCTTCACCATATACTTGGTGGTTACCAAGAATCACCAGTTGTGCTTTGTGTTTATTAATAGAACCATTGGCATTATATGTGGTCTTATAAACCCATTTTGACCCAATAGCTTTTTTCATTGGAGGAAGGTCAGTTATAACCCAAGTTTTGTTGAAATCAGTGAATCGAGCTCTTCACTCATGGCATGTACCCAATGAGGGTGTTGGACAACTTGTTTGAAATGAACAGGATCTTTAGTATTTAGAGATGAGCCAAGAAGCATGTAGATTCAGAAGTTACTGGAGTGTTCCCAATGTTTGCAATTTTAATGGCTAGAGTATTAGGCTGAGAATGCATGGCATAATCAGAGTGCCAGTTAGGTGGTTGGATAATTTTGATGGATCTTCTAAGAGGCAGAGCAGGAGGCATATTAGAAGGAATAGGATCAGTAGGAGTAGAGTCAGGTAACATATCTGCATGAGGAACAGGAAGTAAAGGATCAGATGTGTTAGTATTTATTGAAAGAGGAGAAGAAGTAGAAGTATTAGGAGAAGAAGGTGTAGCAAGCGTTTTGTAGGGAAAAACATTTTCATAGAATTTGACATCTCTAGTAACAAAAACTTTTTGATTGTCTAGTTGAAGAAGTTTGTATCCCTTTTGATTTTGAGGATTCCCTAAGAAAATACATGGTCTCCTTGATGTTGAAACGTATCATAAGACCGAGAAGGATTAGAAGCAAGTGTAAGGCAACCAAAAACCTTTAAATGAGAATATGAGGGTTTAGTTTTGTAAGGAATTTCATATGGAGTAAGAAAATGTAAGACTAAATTGGGCAATCTGTTAATTATGTGAACTGCAGCATGGACACAATCTCCCCAAAAATATATTAGCATACCTGCTTGAAATCTTAGAGCCCTGGCCATTTCAAGGATATTTCTATGCTTCCTTTCCACCCTTCCATTTTGTTGAGGGCGATTAACATATGAGGTCTGGTGCAAAATTCCCTTTTCATTAAAAAATTAAGTACATTGGTGATCATCAAACTCTAAAGCATTATCTAAACGAATGATTTTAACATGTTTCTCAAATTGTGTGCTGGCCATGACAACAAATTTTTTAATCACATCATATGCATCAGACTTATTTCTAAGAAGATGAACCCAAGTCATCCTGGAGTGATCATCCATAAAGGTGACTACTAGGGACTTTGTATGCACCCTAAATATCAATATGCACGAGGAAAAAAAGATCATCTTCCCCTAGAGGAACTAACAGGTAAGGCAACTTAGTAAACCTAGCCATGGGACAAGTAAGACACACATCAGTATTTTGAGTAGGTAAAAAGGAAAGCTCAGGAATATGGAAAAGATTTTTCAGAGGTGAGTGTCCAAGTTTGCTATGCCATAAGGTGACAGGATTCAAAGGTGGAATATCTGGAATGTGAAAAGGTATTTGAAAATAAGTAGCAGCAAGAGGTTTTAGGTTATCAAAAAAGGAAGAATGAGATGAAGAATCAAGAAAGTAATACAAACCATGCATCATCCTACCAATCAACATCACATTACCAGTACCTTTATCCAATAAATGACAACAATCAGAGAAACAAACAACAATACACCCAAGATCCGTGCTAAGTTTACTCACAGACAAAAGATTATGTTGGAAATTAGGAACACAAAGCACATTTTTTAGAGTAATCTGATCATTAACACAAATAGACCTGGAAAAACGGTCGGTCGGTCGGGTTTTGGGTCGGATCAATTTCGGTCGGGTCATTTTCGGGTCAGGTCAGTTTCGGATCGGGTCAGTTTCAGGTCGGATCACTCCGGGTTTCGGGTCGGTTCGGATTGACCCAACGGGTTACCATAAAACATCAGAATATCCAATCGACTAATTCAACATAAAAAAAATCATTAAAATATCTAAAAAAAATCATTAGAGAAATTACATGTACGATTTTCAAAAAATAGTTGGTATGTCAGGTTCATTTAAGTGCAAGAAAAATAGGGGAATTAATACTTATTTTGAAAGACTTGTAAGATACGCGTAGAGCTGTTCAAAACAAACCCGACCCGAAAATCCGACTCGGAACCGAAAATTATCCGACCTGAAAAAATGTAAGTTTTTTAGGTTTACAGAATCGCAATTACCCGAACCGATACTTCACTCGAACCGTTTAATAACCGAAAAGGCCAAAATCGAACTCGAACTGCAACCGAATTTTATAACCGACATATAAACCTTAACCGATGTTACCCGAACTGAACAATGATCGACCCGATTCAAATCCGACCCGAATTATGCACGTAACCGAATGCAACCTGACTAAAATTGATTAAGATCGAACTGTTTTTAACCCGAACTAATACAAATCCGAATCGATTATTAATCGAACTGTTTTTAACCCGAACTGATACTAACCCGAACCGATTCTTAATCGAACTGTTATACATCCGAATCCAATTTCAGTTTTCTAATTATGATTTTTTGAATATTTGAAAACTAATTTCTAATATTGAAAGATTGTAAACAAGTTTATATATAAATATTTTAGCAAATCAACTATAAACCAATAAGATTCCACCAATTCTTCAAGCTTTAAGCCCCAAAAATTTACATTCATCACTTATACATCCACCAAATTTAAATATATAAATATTAAGTTTTTAACCCCAAAAATTTACATCACTTATACATCTATGTAGCTTTATTGGGTCATTGAGTTCTGATGCATGCTCGTTCCTTTTATGTATGGCCAACTAATTCAAGAATCAAGATGAATTCTGTTTTTCTCATTGTCCCACATCGCCTAGGTGAAAGAACGCAATCCCACTAGTGTGTTATTTATATGGGCCAATTAGAAGTGTTGTATAGATTGATTTGAAGGTATAGTGAGTAAAATCTTATTATCTAGTATCCTTCTATATGTGGAAAAGGTTTTAAAAAAAAAAACTTCTTTTAGTTATTTAATTAAATGTATAAGTATTTGAAATTATAAAAGCATTCCACAATAATCTGTAGGATAATGGACTTATATTATACATGCCCATTATAATAGGAACTAGAAAGTGCTGATAGATAATTTAGTAATTTTTGTATGAAATATGAGATAGACGATATAAAAAGTCCAAATACAAAATTTGAATATTTTAATTTAAACATCTTTAAATGATGTAAATAAGATATTAAATAACAAAAGTGGATATTATAAGTAAAAAAATAAATGTTTTAAAATATTGGAAATATTTAGTCTAAATTAGGATATTAAATAATCAAAGGGTAAGCATGGCATAATTAGCCAATCGACCCTTTTAAATATGCCCCAAGGCTGTTTGGTCTTGTTTATAGCTAGTCATTACTAATTACCTCTTCTTCTAAGTCGATGTGGGACAAGCATAAATTACCACTTGTTTGGTCTTGTTTATAGCTAGTCATTACTAATTACCTCTTCTTCTAAGTCGATGTGGGACAAGCATAAATTACCTCTTGTGTGGTCTTGTTTTATAATTTAGGGTAGCGACATTCGTTTTTTGAAAAGCTCATTCAAACGTGCGAAACGTTCGTATAAATTATATTGATTTGCTTATTGAAATGTAGAAGAATTAAAAACTCATTTGACTGATTTAACAAGATACATGTATTCAATTAAGATGATTATAACGTCCTGTTTTTAAAGAAAAATAATTACGATGGCTAAAAAGACGTTAAATACGTGTTTTTTGAGATCTATTGATGAGTTTTAGTTTTAGGGTTCAAGTGATATACTCAATATGTTGAGATACTTTGAAAACTAAAATTTTATTTGAAATGAATTCTAACATTGAAATTACTCTAAAAATTGATATTAAATCTGTCAAAACGGGTCGATTTTCGGTCGGGTCATTTTCGGTCGGGTAATTATCGGGTCGGTCATGTTTCGGATTAAGTCGATTTCGGGTCGGTCGGGTTCGGGTTTTGTCGGGTCGGGTCCCGGGTTCATTTTCGGGTCGGATCAAATTTTCCCAGGTCTAAACACAAACATCTCCTTTATGGAAGATGTGAGCAAGTTTTACCAGTGGGCAGCTTAATATTGCATAAATGGAGAAGAGGCACAGCTTGTGTGAGAAAAGCTTTGTTACCAGTCACATGATCAGAAGCACTAGAATCAATAATCCACTAGGTCTTACTAGTATTAGCAAGAAAACATGTCACGATGCCAGCATATGTAAGATCCAATTCTTCATCAGTCTCTAATGGGACCCCTTTTGATGCTTTAGGCAAGAGATTCAGTAGTTGCTCTATCTGAGCAGGTGTAAAAGATCCGCTGCTAGTAGCATCATATGAAACACCATCGGAATGCTGCATATTACCTCCTTTTCCATTTCGACCTCCTCTATTGCCTCTACCACCCCTTCCTCTATTAGTGTAGTGTCCTTTTCCTCTCACAACGGTTGGAGAAAAAGGATGCCATGATGGGTAACCCATTATAATCCAACACCTATCTTTGACATCTCCTGTCCTCCCACAAGCATTACAAGGAAGTGAGTCAGTAGAGATTTTTCCAAACATAGCGAGAGATTCCATATTAGATTTTGAAGGCCTAAGCACTTCTCTTTGATTTTCTTCCTCTTGCAGGACATTATATGCCTCATCAACAGTAGGAAGAGGTTGCTGCATAAAAAAATGATTCTTGTGGGTACCGTAGGAATCATCCATCCCATTAAGAAATTGAAACAATCTTTGTTCATCTTGTGTAATTACAGGTAAGACATTGAGACTTTTAATTTCTTCCCATAGTTCTCTCATTTCAACATAATACTCAGAGAGGCTTTTATCAAGTGGATTTGCTTCAAAAATTTCTTTACTCAGCTTATATTTTCTTGACCCATTGGTCATAGAAAAACGTTGCTCCAACTGTATCAAAATAGTATAAGCATTGTCTAAGAACATAATAGACTTCTTAATAGGTTCGGACACACTATTAAGAATCTAAGAGACTATCATGTCGTTGCATGTATACCAAGCCTCCTTTTTAACCGAATCTGTCATGTCTCTTTGAGTTGTTCCTATAACAAAGCCTAACTTTCGTTTAGAAGCAAGACCAATTTCAAACGATCTTCTCCAAATTCTATAGTTTGAAGCTCCCAACATTTTTTCTACTGATATTGAATTGCTCCCATCGGAAGGGTACAAATACAAAGGGCTTGTAATCTCTATTATAGTAGGAGTTATCTGAGAATGTGTTTCTGCCATTGTTGAAACGAAAGCAGCAAAAAAGACAGAAAGGATAGAAGAAGAAAGAACGAGGAATTAGAAGAACCCTTTTTTTGTGCAGCTAGAAAAAATCCTCTTGTCTAGTGCTTAAACCGGGTCGGAAATCGGATACCCGATTTTGTTTATTTTATAAAACATGTGTTTTTTTTTCTTATTTCTTTTAGAATTTTTTTATATAAAATTTAAATACTAACTCTCTAGAATTACTTAACTTAATTAGTCATAAAATGCAATATACCCACTGATATACTCTTACACCCAGTTACCCACTGAAATTGCTACCCTAACTCACTGATATACTCATATAGCCATCGATATACTCATATACGATATACCCATAGAAAAATAGTAATTGCATATTTGTTCTAAAATAATGGCAGTATTTGTTCTATAAATGTTGTTGGAAGCTATCAAAACAATTTCAAGTTATGGAGATGAAGATACCTACAAATACAATTGCATATTTTTAAAAGAACTACAGTTGGAAGCTAAATTTATACAAAATAATTTCACTGATATAGTCATATACAAACAGTTGGAAGCTTTCAAAAGTTGTAGTTGCATATTTTTAAGATATCTACAGACTGGAATGGAGATGAATACGCGTGTTGAGGGTCGACCAGTATGGAGATGAAGGCGACTTGAACTAGTGAGAGTGATGGTTAATCACTGAATTGGTGATGAAGATTAGATTAGTGAGAGTGAATTTAGATGAGATACGACGCTGGAAGTGAAGAGTGAATTTAGATGAATGTTTTAAATACCTAGGATTAGCCGATTAGGTTTAGAAATTAGAAGCTGAAAGCATTTTAAAATTAAAAAAATAAAAAAAAAACAAAAACTGATACCGGGTACCCGAAATTAAAATATTTGATATCCGAATCCGACCCAAATAAACCGGGTACCCGGCCGAGGTACCCGTTTTTGACAAATCGGGTTAATTATCGGGTTTAAATAATCGGCACTGAATAATTCGGGTCTGATTTTGAAAACTGGGTTTTTTTGAACACCCTTAATTTGTACCATGACTCTGATACCATGATGACAGAATGAATAATTTGGTGCACTCAATATTGCAGAATGAAAAGAAGAGAGAATGAGCATAGCAAATGTGAATTAATATTCATGATACTGTTTTATATCTTTCAGCCTTCATTGCATATATATATATATATATATATATATATATAGAGAGAGAGAGTACATAAGGAAAGAACAAAATACAATAATCTACAACACCCACACCTTACACATGATCCTACTATAATTGTGTTATTTGATGACAATATTCATTTTGACAGTACAGTACCAAACAAGCAGCACCAGCACACAGCTGTAATATATCGCAATCACCCCTCATTGAAAATGAAATATTTAAAGACGAGTATAGAAAGACATATGTTGTATCCACAATTATATCCCAAACGATTGTCCAATAAAAAGACATGTTAGAGTATGAAGTATAATTTATCCAATGACTTCACTCGTTTGCTCATGCTTTGGTTGATTGAGGCAAATTAATACAACCAAACTTATTACAGGCTTTAAACAAATGAGTAGAATAACTTTAAATTTTTTAGAATGAAGTATATCTAAATACTAGATGCTAAACCTTGTGCTAAGATATAGTGCTACAACTCGCTTGTTCCATTTTAGACTAAATCCATTATTGGATAAATGAATTGCAAAGCACATATATGGTGCTAATATGTACATGAATTGGACCTATGTCTAGATTCATTACCTTACTTTGATTTTTTCTTAGTTGAGAAGAAAACTACTTGAAACACCCCCTTTTAGGTGCATTAAAAGAAATATGACCATTTTAAATAAAGCAATATATAGGCACAGAAATTGTCATTGCATTTTAGATTTCTAAACTTTCATTTCTTTTTTTTTTTATTTCTAATTGTTTGTTTTACTCTTATTTTCAATATATGTTAGGCTCACTAGTAGAACAATAATAGCTATAGAGTTTAATTTTGATGTATATTTTATTATTTATGTGAAATTATATATGATCAAACCCGATTAATTAACTGAAAGCAGTCACATAATCATTGTGAAGGTAAAGAAGTTGTGTATATTCGACCCTATTTACTTAGGAGCCTAAACTAAAACCGATACTTACAAATTTAAATGGACATAAAGATCGAAATATTTTAATTTTCTTTTTGGCAAATTTATGTGAAATGTTGCTTTAAAAGAAATTGTCATTTCTACAAAGTGATCATTGAATTGGCAAGATGAAGAACATGTCATACCAGAATATATTCTTGTCGATCAAAATTATTGATAATATTAATTATTACATATATCTAAGAAATAACACACTATAAAAAGCACTTGCTTGGAAAATATTGCATTTATTCATCAATTTCAGCTTAATTAAAAGTTCTTTGTTTCCTTTTTTTGACAATAAAAAGAAAAAAAAAGATAAAAAATAATAAAAAATGGGTTTCTTGACTTTTTTCATGGTAGCTTTGATGCGGGTGTTGATGAGTTTGTTGATAGTAACAATAGGTCTCATTCTTGCCATAGATAGAGTGAATCTTCTGGGTCTAACCGTAAGGCAAAATCTCAACAACGTAAGTATATACATCCATGCATATTTATTCTCTTCAAGAACTAATTAAAGTAATAATTTTCATTTATTTAGCTTAATTTAATTCCTTCACTTAGATGTTATGTTAATATATAAAACGTAATAATATGATGTTTGATCTATGTAACTTCATTAGTTGCTAGATTTTGTGGCATTTACAATTTTCTATCTAGTATATGTTCATATATGTGCTGGGACGAATTTAGAATATTAATACAACGTGAGCTGGACATTCCATATGCATATGTGTTTAACCAACTCAACTACCATTCTATTATATTATATGTTGCATGTATTCAATTTTAATAGAGTTTTTGATTAATCATATTATGACTTGGATTATGTCATAGGATAGTATATGCTTTGATTTCCCTATATATTACATTTACGGTCTGTTTGGTAAGTTGTATTAAATGGTGGTAATGAGAATGATGTTTAGTATAAAATTTTCACCAAAAGTTCTATGTCATTCCCATGGTGAAGAAACTTTGATCACGAAAAAGTTTTTTTTTGTTTTACAAATTTTCATTACCACTTAATACCACCTCTCCCAATAGTAATGCATTGGATAAATTTTATGAAGAAAATGAGATGGTTGAAGTTGGACAAGCATGATCATCAGGGTAAACAAGAAATTATTCAGCCAAAATTATACTATCTTTCATTTCCATTACCATCGTTTATTACCACCTACCAAACGGGACCGTTAAATGATTATTAATTAGATTGCATTGTTCATATGTCTTCACTTTACGAAAACGTCCAAGGATTTTAGCCTGATGATTTTTGTATGAAGAATTAGGATTTGCGAAGATCACATATGATAGTGATAATTAAAGGTTTATAATTAGATATTTGATCAAATCATATAATAAAAATACTAAGTTAAATAAATTTTAGTACTTGCAAATATATTGGATATGATAATAAGTAGTTAAAATAACTCTTAAAACAACAATTAAATTTGAACTAGTTTTGAGGATAAATAAATGGAGGTAAGGAACATTTCATGTAAGGTAGTAATCCGATTTTGATATCTAATACTATAAGAATTTTTAAAAGTTTTAAGTATGTCAATTGTCAATAGGGTTAAAGCTAGTTTCATGTTCTTGATTTTCAAATCATAAATAAATAATCGAAAACTGACTTGTTAAATTTATTTACACTTTTATTTTGGAAAATTATAATTAAAGTTCAATAATCCTTATTCATTTTAAGTGTTTCATTTGACATTTTACAATTTTAAGTGTTGTTCAATATTTTCTCCAACCATGATACTACCATGTCTCATAAATTATAGACCACAACTATTATAATATTATAATATACTAGAATAGAAATTCGTAGAATACACGAATTTTTAAATACGTTAATATTTTAATAAAATTTTAGATTGTAAAACATACTTCACATATTTTCTAAAATTCAAAATGTAATTATGATAATCTGACAATACAAATGACTAATTTTAATGATCAATTAATTGAATTTTATGTCATTCTAATTTTAAATTACAATTGATGGAAAAAGGAGCTATTATGTACTTCAAGTAATTTCTTAAATTGCTTTATAATTTTATACACAGTGTAATTTTACAGTATAATTTTCTAAATTGTGTAATTCCAATTACATTCTAGTATAATTTTCTAAGCGGTGTAATTTCAGAATTTTATTAGATAATATATAATGTTCTACACAGGACATTATATATTTCCCATTATAATTTTTTAAACAATGTATTTACATACAATTGTGTAATTGAAATTATTGTGATTTATTACATCCATTAATGAATGAGTTTTTCAAAAAATATAACTTTGTAAATATAATATGTGTAAAAAAAGCAATTCCATTAATAATAACCAATGAAAAAAAAGGTCCGCTTCAGTGTACATAAATTAAACCAATATATGTACAGATAATTATAAGAAGTCTATAAATTTGGTGGGGTATTTTTTTTCTTCCTTTCTTAAATAGTGCTTTTACTATTTAAGTAACAAAAATTTAAACCAAATGAATATAATTATGGAAAAATTACTTATAAATAATCGAACGTTTTTATGTTTTTCTTACAATAATACCATTTATTGATTATCATGAATAATCCTAACTTTAGGAGCATTTATTTAGAGTAAACTTGGGTAATCAGATGACCTACTATAGTATGTGATTTACCAAAAAAAATAAACTGAAAATTAATGTAAAATTAGAAAATAAATTTGATAATTTACATAAAAAATTCTGAACAATAAAAAAAAACATTTTTTTTAATTTTGTTTGGACAGTACATTTAATTGTCTTTTTTTTTAAAAAAAATGTAACTTGCTATTACCAAGTTTACTCTAGGCAAATATACCCTATTAAGTTTGGATTATTCATGGTTAATAAATAGATGAGATTATCGTAGGAAAATTATGAAAAGATTGGATTATACTTAATTTGTTTTCAACTTTACAATGCCATTTTGTTTAAAACTAATTTACTTATGGCTCAAAATAAACTTACTAAATAATGATGGGATGATTTGATCCACATTGATGAATTATAGATGATGTACACACTTTATAAGTTATTTGAGTCATTTCTCTAACTGCCAGATGATTTGGGGATGATATCTCTTTGACTCATGGAGTGTGTGCACCTCGTGTTTTCCATTTATATTCTAAATTCTCAATAAATCAACCTAGTTTAACAAACATAACTTATTTTTATTGAATAATATTATATAAAGTCCTAAAGGCCTATTCTCATCAACTTATTTTTTTTAACTTATTGTTTATTCTTATTAAAATCACATCTGATCAAATCAGACATGACCAGGTCAGATCAGATCAGTTTGTTCAGAACATATCAGAAAGTTTCAGATCAACTCAGACCAGATCAGATCATACCAAATCAAATCATGATTACTTATTATTATTATTATTATTATTATTATTATTATTATTATTATTATTATTATTATTATTATTATTATTATTATTATTGTAGGATTTATAATAATTATTATAATAATTAAATAATAATAATAATAATAATAATAATAATAATAATAATAATAATTAATGACTTAATTAATTAAATAATAATAATAATAATTGAAAAAAAAAATATTATTCTAATAATAATTATTAAATAATAACAATAATAATAATAATAATAATAATAATAATAATAATAATAATAATAATAATAATAATAATAATAATAATAATAATGCAGATCAGATCAGACCAGTTCAGATCATATCAGAAAGATTCAGATTATAATAGACTGAATCAGACCAGATCAGATCAAACCTTTATAAATTCACATCAGATTCAATCAGATCAAACGAAGAGAACATACCCCAAATTGAGCTCGATTGTAGTTAGTAATTGCAAAAACGAAAATTAATGGAATATCTGTAATATACATTCAATTAAATATAAATATATGTTTTGAAAAAAAATAAAGTACTCTAATACAAATGTACTTATTCAAAGATGCAGATCCTCCTTCTATACATACTACTTCATATTTTATAAAATTTTTATAAAAATTTATTGATTTATTAGTTATATTGCCCAGGTGGTTCATGCCCATAAACATCTTGATAGCATTTATAGCAGGATCAACATGGGGATGGATACTTGTCAATCACCACAACATTTGCAAGGCCTTGTGATCGATTGTTGTACTGCTGGTATTACTTCTCGAATACTACTATTTCAATTTAATCATATACAACCTTCTACTACTAATTCAAATGCTCTGTTTGACAAGAAAAACTTACATAATTTCTCAACACGTAAAATCTAAACATTTTTTTCTTGAAGTGAGAAATGTTAAAAACATTAATCTTGCTAGATTATTCCTAAAAAAATATCTAATGCAAATATCTTGAAAAATCTAGGATATGACTAATAATCACCTAAAAGAAATTCTAGGAGAAATAATCCTAGAATAATCTGGATTATAGTTACAACTAATTCAAACTAGAGAATTCTAGTGCATATACAAACCGACATGTAAGGCCTATATATATATATATATATATATATATATATATATATATATATATATATATATATATATATATAAAAGCTAAGAATTTCCAATCAATAACAATCCAACCATTTCACAAAAGCATTTCCTCTTATACAAATTCAACCACATAATATTTCTTCTCAAAATATTAAACAAAATAAGTAACCCACTACTACTTCCGCCTAAACATTTCTTACAAGAAAATTCTAAACTTAACTTCTCTTTTTATAGGAACGATAGTTGGGCTCCAACCATTTTATTTTTAACCTAAATAATTATAATAAATTAATTAAAACTAAGGGAAAATTGTCAAAAAGTACTTAATAAAATTTTTTTTTTTCAAAAAATACCTAAAAAAATAAAATTTTACCAAAAAATATCTAAAAAAATTTTTTCTTTTCCAAAGAATACCAAGTAACGTTTTACTTCAATTGACCGTTAAATATAACGGTTGACTAGTCAAAATCGAAAATCCTTCTTCCTCATCTTCAATTTCTTTTCCAATTTAATTTCCGATTTTGAGTAAAAAGTAGCGGAAGAAAATAGTGAGGCAATTGAATTGAAAAAGAAATTGAAGATGAAGAAGAAAAATTTTTGATTTTGACCAATCAACCGTTATATTTAACGGTTAACTGAAAGAAAACGTTAATTGATATTCTTTAGAAAAGATATTTATTAGGTATTTTCTGACACTTTTACCTAAAACTAAATTGAATAATGAAATAAACTAAAAGAAAACTAGAAAAACCGAGTGAAAATAGAGCAAACCCTTGCTCGTTGTTTATAGTGGCATGTTCGCCGCATTTTCTTAACTGAAAACTTCAAATGATTGTTGTTTTTTGCTTCGGTGTCAAAATTAGACATATAATATATTATTGAAAAACTCTTGAAGTCTAGTTTCTAACGCCACCAGTTTTGTTTTATACAATGTTTTTATTATATGTTATGATAAAAGAGTGAATATGTATCATATTTCAACTCAAAAATTTTGAAGTGTGAACACTTTCTTACTCTTTTGCTCTTTTTCTTTGTCAAACTTATTCAAGCAAGCCAAAATTACCTTAGTAAACACCATTGTCTTTAAAACTATGCTTAAAATGACCAAAATCACTCAAAATCTACATAAAATAGAATAAATCTTCCAAAATAAACACAAAATAACAAACAAAAACCAACATAATTGAGTATAAATCGTATACATTTGCACTTTTCGTGATGCAAGTTTGAATTTTCTTCTAATTAGTTGAAGTGAAGATCCTGCTTCATGTAGAATGCTTTCAAGTTCAAAGGAGGATTCTAAAGGTTTAACAAATTGATTTGTAAATTGTTTTGTTGTATTAGAGTCAACGATATTTTTTGGTCAAAGCTCCTGGCCAACTTCATAAATCTTTTCTTGCATATTAAGGATCTTTGTTGTATTCTCATCTTCATCAAATTCATAAGATTTTGTGATGATTTAAGTTCAAATCTTTCTAAGCTTTCACTCAATTTACCATTATATGTCTTTTGAAACAAAGATCGTTTGAAGGTTTCAATCCACACTTCAAGAGTTTTTATAAACATCAAATTGAAATTTTTATAGTCCTTCTGTGTTCCTTCTTAGGAGCCTAGAAAAAGGTGAAATTCATCATTTCGACTAGATCAATATCTTTATTTGGTATCAAGTCCCTTTTTTGAATCCAAATTTATTTTAATTTTTAACTGAACATAACTAACTAATGATATTTTAATTTATTTTTTTTTTTTTAATAATGCAGTAATACTTGGTATAACATGGAACCTTTAATGTTTACACAATGCATTAATAACGTACGTAATCAAAGGATAAGATAGTAATTACCAGTTAGTAATTGTCACTTATTTGATTTATAGAGTATATATTTTTTATTATATATTTTTGGGTGATTTATATTGGGCGCAAATTATGTTGATCAATAAATAACAACATCACTTTTTTATGAAAGGAAATAAATTTACTTTTTTTGGAAGGAAATAACAACGTCACTTGAGCAAATTTGAAAGTCTAAAGTTAGTTGTAAAATGTAATTGATAAAAATAAATCCAAACTTGCAAGCAACAATAATAAGTAAAATAAACCCAATAATTTAAAATTATTTATCCAATGATGCCTCACTACTTGTATTGATTAGACTAAAACTGAAGTTCTTGACTCCTAAACTTCAATAAAAAGAAATGCTATTGAGAGAGATCTATATTAATGATTTCTATTTACACTAATAGACCTCTAAAAGGTCCATTAGCTTAAATTGGATTTTGCAAGAAAAAGTGTGATATTTTAGGTTGAGTTTTAAAAAGGATTGATAAACTACCTATATCATCCAATTGTTTCTTCTTTTTAAGGAAGCTCATTTATTAAAAACTTCACAGTTAAGCGTACTTGGGGAGAGCAATCTTATAATGGGTGATCTATTAGAAAGTTTTACCAAGTGTACACGAGTGAGGCTAAATTGAGCTGAATGGACTTTTGTTGGTTTGTAAGGAAGACAGTTAGCCAAGTGTGCGGTAGTAACAACAAGCTCAACCAGAAAGAAATAGGTACATGAGATTCAATTATGACACACAAGAAATTTCAATGAGGGTTCGAATCTTTCTCTTTGTAGTTTCATTTTGTTATGGGGTTTGAGAACATATGATTTGGTATATAAGGCCATGATCATTAAGGCATGCTTTCATATCATTTTGGGCACAAAGTAAATATTTTCAAGAACAAGATTTTCATCAAGTTTCACTCATCCACATTTTGTTGTAACCACTTGTTGACCATCGGGAAGCCCAACTGGACACACTGCATCATGGACATCATAAAGAAAATTTTTCACACCAGTAATATGGTTAGTGACTCCGCTCATGTTGCTCCTTATTTATCAGTTTCAAGAGACGTTGACAAGAGCACTTACCACAGTCACATACATGGAGTAGCTTCATATGAATCAATTCATCGAACAGGTTCATCAAAATTCCATAATATTCCTTTGACGAAGACTGTATCTTGGTCTATCTACAATTCGAAATGGAGGACTTCAGTTGCTGTAATCACAGTCTGCTGGCCACACAAAACCTTGTCTTGAGATAAACCCATAGACTTCTTGCTTCATTATGAAAAGGAATGGTGCCCACCAATTTGGGTTGAATACTACGTAAAATCCACGTAACAATCATCGAGTTAATTGTTTCCTAATCCATAATATTACTTTCACCTGGTTTATAGTGATGGTATCGTCGAAGAAAACAATTTTTTGTCTCACACTAAGAGAGAGGCTCATTTCCCTCGCCCAATTCATATAGTTTTCACCGATGAACGTCAGATGAATAATGAGATTCCACGATTGATCCCTTGATGCAAGATAATAGGGAGAGAATTGATTGGAATTTTATGCAATCATTTTATTTCTGCCTTCTTCCTATCCGCCATGCATTATAGAATAGTAAAGTTTTTGAATGTTTTTGTATAGAAAAAGTGTAAATCTTGAAGATGAAGCAATAGATAGGAGGAAGTAGTTTAGCAACACTAATATGACTTTAATACCATGATAAATAGTACAATGTATTCGCTTTCAATTCCTAAAAGCTGATTATTATTGTTTTCGCTTTAGTTTATTTTCAAGTAATTTAAGATATATCTTTCATATTTTTTGTGTTGCTTTTAAATGGATATATTTCTTTTTTTGACCCCATATCTGTTAATTTACACACTCTTTCCTATAAATTATAGAGAAATCTAAATTTATGCATAAGCATCTTGAATTAATAAAAGAGAAGACTTGAGACCAAATCACTCATAAGCCCACAAAAAATACACTCATAAATCCTATTGGGGATGGACGAAGTGACTCTTTAAAGCTAATACCTGTGTTGTCTCTTTGTGTGTTGCTATTAAAAATGATATTTTCCCTTAAAATGTCACATTAAAACATTTCAAAAGCAAACTTAAAGAGACTAGAGAGTGCTACTAAGTAGTAATTAGGTTAAATTTCTCTATATTCTTCCACATGGAACATAGATGAAGTGACACATGCGTAAAAAAAAAATCTAGGTGTTTGTACATAAAACATGATCTAATATTTTATATGGGCTAAGTCCACTAAAAAGACTCGCTATGTCAAATTTAGATCCTAATCATATATACACTTTTTTGGCGGTAAGTAAATAAGGACCATTTTTGCTTCTCAAAGACAATATTAGGCTTTCTCTCAATAAATCACACTCTCATATCATATAAATGATTAGAGGCGTTCATTCGGGTGATTGGGTCGGTTTCGGACGGGTGTCATTCAGTTTGATTGCATTTCGGATCGGTTATTTTTCGGCTGTGTGTTACAACAGGTCACACTCGGGTCGAGTCGGTTAGTCACGGTTCGGTTGGAGATTGGTTATTCAAGCTATCGGGTTAGCATCAGTTCGGTGTCGGTTGAAGTTCGTGTCGAGTGTCAATCGGTCTCAGGTTGTCATCGATTACTAATTGGTTCGGTTTTGTCGGGTACAGATCGGATTCGAGTTTTTTTTTTAAATCAAAATTCAGCTACGTATTACTAATTACTATCGATCGAATCAATATCAAATTAAGTAGTTAGTCAATTTTTAATTGATGACAAGATTCCCTTTATTTAAAACAAAATAGTTAAAATGCAAATCAATTAGTAATCATTATTACTTTGTTACTTTTACTTGTTTGACTGAAAATTAAAATTATAAAGTTCTATCAATATTCATCTAATTCGATTAAAAGTAGTTAAATAAACATTAACCATTGATTATTAACTCTAAATATTGGAAACCATGTATTTATAAAATTTAATTTATTAAAATATCTAACACTTTATTAGATTAACAAATTAGATGATTGAATATGAATCTATCATACTTCTATGTTAAAAATTGGTTCAAATTTACAGCAATTCGATCTAAAATTCATTCGGGTTAAGATTCTTCATTTAAGTTATTAAATCGATTTCAAGTTATGTATTTTGAGTTAGCTTAAAATTAAATCTTGTGTTTACATTAAATTTTACATGTTCATAATATTAAATCATCAAATCTGTTTTGAACACAAATACCTCAAACTTTGCTTTTCTATATTCTATATCGACCAAAGTAGTAGTATAATTTAGTAAAAGTAATAGTTACAAAATGAATAAGACAAGGTGAAGACAAAGTCACAAAACCACTATAACCTCCTATAAACTCCACTATAACATCAATGCTTGTCTGGCATGGTGTTCACATTACAACTCAAAACACCACAAACCCCACTATCCCCACCATTAAACTAAATCTAACTCTGCAAATTTCCCCACAAAAACAAACAACAAAATGTGAAGAAATTAATGCTAAAACAAACCTCAAACTCTTCTGAATTGTGGATGGTGTAGCGACAAATAGTTCTAACTTGTAAGTCATTATTCTCTTCCTCTCTCAAATCTCCATTCACGGACTTCAATGTCTCCCATTTTCCACTTTTTCTCGATTACCCACAAATTTGTTCTTTATTTTACTCTATAGTACTGCACTTAACAGTTTTTTTAATACTCCAAGATTAATTAATTAATTAATTAATTAATTACATTTTACTTTAACTAATCCGAATGTTTCTTGACAGTGATCTTTTTTATAGTATTAATTAATTCTGTAATAATTGTGTAATTCCCAGATTTTTGTTGTTGATTGTTGATTATGTGAAGATGTAGTGTTGGGTTTCTTTTTTTTTTTTTCTTGCATTTATTTTTAATATTACTTTTCTCTTTAATTTAATTATCATTTCTGACTTCTAGTTGAAGATTTTCATGTAGACAACAAGTCTTTTTCCATTTTTTTCTTTGACTTCCCTTTCTTGCTTAATTTCCATCTTTTTATTGCTATAATAAAGTGAAAATGACTGACTACTTAGTTTAGTGACGCATAATACCCCTTTTAATAATTTTATTTCTATTTCAGGTAATCAATTTGGTGCTGAAATGAGTTCAGCTACATTTGTGACAATTTGCCGCTGTTGGAGATCCATTTAGAAAATCTCGGGTTTAACTTTTATGGGTTTTTTCTAAAAATTTGATTGTTTTATTAATGGGTTTATTGAGTGATATTGACAGTTTATAGCTGATTAGGTGTTTGATGAATTGATTATTAGAGTTGAGATTAGAGATGGCTCACTTAGGGGGAGTAGCAACTATAGCTCAATTAACTGGTCTTGATGCAGTGAAGTTAATTGGATTGATAGTGAAATCAGCGAATACCGCCCGAATGCATAAGAAGAACTGCAGACAATTTGCTAATCATTTGAAATTGATTGGCAATTTGCTTGAGCAGTTAAAGATCTCGGAGCTCAAGAGGTACCCTGAAACCCGGGAACCTCTTGAGCAGCTTGAGGATGCACTAAGGAGGTCTTATTTTTTGGTTCATAGTTGTCAGGATAAAAGTTATCTTTACTTGCTTGCTATGGGATGGAACATTGTCTATCAATTTAGGAAGGCTCAGAACGAGATTGATCGATATTTGAAGCTTGTGCCGCTTATTACACTTGTCGATAATGCCAGAGTCAGGGTAAAATTACAATCTCAATCATGGTTTTAACTTTATTTTTGTTTGAGTGTGATTTGAATTGTGTTCATCTTTGCAAGAACCGTTGGTATGTTAAAAGTAAATTATGTAGTCTGAACTGATTGTTTGTTGGTTGAGATTGAAACTAGTTGGTACTTGGTTATAATGATTCTTATCCAATGTCAATTTTTGTAAAAAGCAATTTAGATTTGATAAATGGGTTTTTTGGTGATATTTTTGGATTGTTATGATGTTAAAGTGTCCTTTTAGAGTAGAATTTGTTTAATTGATTATTAGGTACGCTATGTGTATGCCCTGCCTAACTCTCACCAGTCCCCACGCTGTGTTTTTGCCTTGTTAGGTTGTCACCTGGTTGAAAAGCTTTGGTATGAAGTTGCGTGTTTATTGCGTCGGAACTCCGTATCCAATTACGAGGATTATTTTTAGCACACAAGTCATCCTATTTTGAAACCTCTTTGGCGACCTCAGACCTTTCGTGCTTATTGTTTCCATCCTATTTCGCAGATGCCCAAACCAACAAAAACAAATTTTTTTTATCTTATCTTCAGTATTCGCTAATTCTAACTACTTTTCTTATGCCATTCGAATTTTATCTTACGCATCTCAAATACTCCTATCTTCCTACTATAATCTATTTTAAAATCCTTACGCATGTAATATAATTAGTGAAATGGCTATTCGATAAAAATCTCATTTTAACCTTTAAGAAACTCCTTGATCACATAAACCCAAGTTGCATTCAATTGTTGTTTAGTATCCCACAATCTTACGCACCTCTACTTGGTTCTTTAGTACTAGGATGGCATTCCAAATACTCCATTCTATTTCAACTAAGTTGAAATCCCCTTGGTTCTAGGGCGTGTTTCCTCAATTCCATCTTAGTGGTTACCATTCATCCATTCATACAATATCATTAGGAAAACATACACCATAATGCTTCCTCCTAAGTCAAGTGTGTTTATCTCATCAAAATTTCTATAATTAGAACATGATTCTAAGTAAATTTCTAATGTAAACTAATAGTGATAGGAAAATCCTTTCGTTCTTTTCTCTCAATTCTTGTCATATGGAGATTAATGAACACCAGGCGAAAATCCTTTTTTTACTACTCAATTAATTGCCTCATCAAATGATTTCATGGTTGACCATCCTGAAATTTCTATAATACTAGTATAGCTTCTCGGTCCGTATACTCTCACTTTTTCCCACAACTTTATGATGTGAAACATTGATTTTGTCTCTCGATAGTTAGAGCGGTCTTGCACATTTGATATTTTAATTGGTATCAATGTGCTTCTCTAATATTTGGGCATCTTGTTTGCCCTCTGATTCTTGTTAAATAAGTCTACTAACTAATTTATCCAACTTTTCGTAGACATCTTTGCAACGCAATAGGTATGTCATATGGACTCACTGCTTTCTTCTATTTCATCTTCTTTATGCCATCTCAGTCTTTGTTTGCTTACCTCTGCTTGACTTACCCTCTGCATACTTGTTCTTTTCTCGTCCCATGATCCATACTTGAACAATGTTCCATTTGTTTCCTTTTGTCTCCTCTGCTAAATGGTCATTGCTTATTTGACACCACATTGAGGCAATGTGGCACACCACTTTGGTTAGATAAGTTGCAATCCTTGCATATTCATCACTACACCTTAGCCTAAGAAGTGCAACGTGTGGCCATAGCGCAAAAATGTGGTTTCAGTTGCGGTTGCAACAACGATTGTGAGACAACTTTGACATTCAGTTTGGGTCATTTTGCGGTTGTCCACTCAAAAATGTTTGAATAGCGTTGCAATATGGTGTTCAAGTAGGGATGGGCATGGGTTGGATTTGGGTTGGGTCCAGCTAGACCTAGATCTAGACCTTTTATTGGACCCAAACCCAGATCCAAATTCATAGGGTCTGATGGATCTAGGGTCTAGATCAGGTTCAAAATGATATTTTGTGTTTTTTTTCTAAAATACTTTAAAAAATAAATTATACCAATTTCGTCCACTCGTATAAAATTATTCAAACATTTTCAACTAACAAGTATTTTTTATTACTTTATACTAATTAAGCGATTATATATATGAAATTTTCCAACATTTCAGTTCTTTTGACGAATTACCAAGTCTTACAATTTTAATGGATAGACACGACGACAACATTTCGAATTACATAAATCGACATAGTTCCAAAATATAACAAAGATCCAAATCAAACAAATAAAATACACATAATAGCTACTGTATGATTTAGAAAAAATAATTCAAAAGGGTCTTTGGGTCCGATCTGTATCTAAAAAATGTGGACCTGGACCCTAAGTTCATGGACCCAGATGCGTCCAAGACCCTTAGAGTCTAAAAATAGATGAATCTAGACCCTTAAATTAGGATCGGAGTGGGTCTAGACCCTTAGGGTCTAAGACTCATGTCCATCCCTAGTTGCGGGTGATATTTTGCGGTATGTGCGTTGCTATGTAGAAATTAGGAAAAGTCTCTAACTAGGCATGGGACCAGCAATGGCAAGCACTCATAGGCGACGCGTAGTTGTTCTAATTTGTTAGTTTTACTTTTTAAAACACATAGTTTATTCCTGTAATCAATTACTTGAAACTTATTAGATTACTTTGTGGAATTAAAATGTCAAAGGCTACTAGCTATCTAAGTGGTTCTTCCAACGCTCAATCTTTAGTTTGTTGATGATAAATTGACAAGTTGCTTGGTTTATCGGAACCTTTACAATTCGATTAATTCAATTTTTTGGTTGCCCACTTAAGTGTGAATCGCTCTATGTATGACTTAACGCTATGCTGCTGTTAAGTGTGCTCTGACTTGAGTAGCGGTTTGATGTGCTGCGTTGCTCATGCTTTATCACTAGTTTATGAAGTCATTCTGAGAAAGTTAAAATTTCAGCCCTTTTGGACAAATTTATTTTGACATTTGTGCTTTGTTTTCTTCCAACTTCATCACCAATTTCGTCTGGTCAGTTATCAATTCTTTGTCAATTCTAATATGAACATAAATAGTTACAGCTAGGTATCGTTGGTTGTGACAGCTAAATGTGCAACTGACTTTCATGTTTACGATACAAATTAATTTAGAGGCGACTGTTATGACAGGAAAAACTGGAAGTCATTGAAATGGATCAGCGTGAATATACTCTAGATGAAGAGGATCAGAAAGTGCAGCAAGTGATTTTGAAACCTGATCCTTGTGAAACTGATGCTGTTGTGTTAAAGAAGACCCTTTCTTGTTCATACCCAAAATGCACCTTTGATGAGGCACTTAGAAAAGAGAATGAAAAACTTCGTATGGAACTTCAACTCTCACAGGCTAATTTGGATGTCAATCAGTGTGAAGTCATCCAGCGCCTGCTTGATGTGACCCAGACTGCTGCTGTGGTCTGTGAAACAGAAAAGAATGCACCAGTTAAAAATTTGAGGACAACCCAGCATTCTTATACTGATGAAAAATACTCATTTGATGGAAACTACTCCCAGAAAAGTAACATTTCCAGGTACATATAAATCATAAGAGTGACATAATCCTCCAGTTCAAATTGTTGCTAGAAATAATCAAAATAAGCTGGAAATTATTTATTACTTTCTCCTAATTTAGATACTTATGTCACCTTAAGCCCAAATCCTTAAGAAATATTAAGGCACGTAACTTACTTATGCTATGCTTAAGTTTCACCTTTCATTTGAAAATTTGAAGCAAGGGGATACGTCTAAAGTCATTTCTATCTCAATGTTGTATTACTTGCAACTTTTTTTTAAAGGTTAGTAAAAACATAGAGAGAAAAATCCGGTTGAAGGGTAGGGGCTCTTTTAAAAACGTACACAAATTAGGCCGTGTGTTTGGACAAGGGCTAACATACATTGAACCGACAGGCGGGCTCCCATGTGGCTTCGCCCATGCTGGGATATATGGCTCCTACAAGTCCTTAATTGGAATAGTGACATTAATATTGCGATATTAATTGATGATTTAAAATTTTCAAAATGTGTGGATCTTATGATTCTGTTTTTTGATCTTTTGATGCAACAATGTTAAAATTCTGTTTCCTGTGCCTTAGTGCTGGTATTAGGTCTCTTATATTATGGCTTTTTAAATACACAGCGTAGTTTTTTTTTCAATGTCAAGTTGATAAGTATGCTATTTGAATGGCAAGGCAGTTTTCAAGTTTCAATTTCAATATGTTATTTAGCATACCATTATGTTATTATTGCACTTGTACAACCGTATACTCTTCAGATTTGGAAGTTGCAAGTGCTTGATGTTTTCCCATTTGTGCAGGACTACTTCTATAGTTTCTTCAGGGCGTGATCTTTTGTCAAAGCAAGGTTCATATCATCAGGATGAGTGGCATACAGATTTGCTCGACTGTTGTTCAGAACCTTGTCTCTGTAAGTATCATGCATACCTCTATTGTTTTTGTATTGTTCGTTATTATGTGTATTGTTAATCATGAAGTAAGATTGATACTTGCATATATCAGCTCTGTCCAAATATAATTAAAGCTTTCAAAGATTTGTAGTCAATTTTTTGGTAACATGTAAACATTTCTTCCGCAGGTCTAAAGACTCTCCTATATCCGTGTGGTACATTGGCTAAAATCTCCACCGTGGCAAATAATAGATACATGTGTAAGTGTCATTGCAACTGTGTTAGATAGAATACTTGAAGTATTTTGTCCCATGGAGCTAGTTTAAGTATATAATCTTATTTTTTGAGGATCTTGCGAGTCATTGACAGTGAATCGTCATTTGTCCAAAATTTAGTCACGCCGTTCGCTCTTCAGTTATATAATAATTAAATATGATGTCAATGCACAAAATATTTTGGTTTTATGCTTCCATGTTAATTTGATAATATTTGTAATAAAATTGTAATCAGCTTTAGTTAAGGTATCGAGGATACAAAGTGTGTTGTTTTTGATGCTTGAATATGCCTACAATTTTTCTATGATTCGCACAATTTTAGAATCCTATAAAAATTTCTGTTATCAATCTGTTATGAACAGCTTCTGCGGAAGCCTGTAACGACTTGGTGGCCTATTCTCTGATACTCTCTTGCTGTTGCTACACTTGTTGTATCAGAGGAAAACTGCGCAAAATGCTGAACATTAATGTAAGTTTTGCTTTGTTCTCATTTGGCTGAAATATAGCTGTAATTTTTACGTCAACCGTATTAATCAAAATAAAACTTCTCTTTTTTAGGTCAGACCATAAACCATTTCGAAAAGCTGAACATGTTTGTCTTGCAGGGAGGCGCCTTTGATGACTTCCTCTCACATTTTATGTGTTGTTGCTGTGCCCTTGTTCAAGAAATGCGTGAAGTTGAGATTCGTGGAGTTCCTGGTAAGCAGGAATACTAACGCTCAACTTTTTATTTTCTCCTCAAATTCTGTTCCTCCCTGAAAATGTGTGACTATGTTACTTTGGAGTTTCCGGTAATAAAACATTTGCAACACGAGGGCTCAAGTTTTACTCCATGTTAGACTTAATATTCTGTGCTATGGTAGAGTGTTCATTTACCTAGTTTCCTCTCTTGTAATGTCGAATTCTCATGTGCGTTACTATGTAGGTCATGGAAAGACGAAAACAAGCCCACCGACGTCTCAATTCATGGAAATGTGAAATAGGGATGATACAATTTGTGGTAGCCTAAAGTACATGCATGTGTAGCTTGAAAGAGAGGCATATATGACCATTTACCTATGTTATATATAGTAGATTTATGTACTTGATAGTGTTATACGACCTAAACTTACTTTGTGTAGAGTTTCTTTTGCTCGATGATATAAACATAAAGGTTTTAAGTTAGAGTATGAAGTTACGAGTATTTGCAAGATTCATTCGTTTTTTGGGGGTTTCCAGTATTTGGATTTATATCGTGTCGAGTCATTTATAGAATGACCTTCGACGTGAATTGGGAATTTGGTGTATTGTTTGATGGAATCGATCTATTTGATAGAAGAAACTAATCAAGGTTGTTTGTTGACAAGGGTGACTACATTTTAATGAGATGTTTGATAGAAAACGTTAGTGTGATACGATTATCTTGTATTTAAGTGCATGTATCGATACCAAGTGAGTTTGTGCTTAAACACTCTAATTTTGAATACCATTGTTTTAGGATATTTTGTTGACATTTGTAGAAACGTTTAGAGACAACAATAGGGTGAATTGTTGTTTGAATAATTTATGTGTTTTTGTCCTATTTTGCGGAATTAAAACTTGAACTTGATACGCAAACATAGAAAGAGACAAACAAATTTTTACGTGGAAACCTTATAGACCTAAATAAAAGGAAAAACCATGAACCCCGGGATCTCAAAACACTTCACTATGTTTTAGGCAATTAGTAACAATTACATAAAACAATCAAACCTAAGCCAACTTGAGTTTCTCTCTAAACTCAATCTCTTTCTCACACTTCCCTAGGAAGCTCAAGCTTCTTCTATGAAGCTTTCTTTTACCCTTAGATTTCCCCAAGTCTAGTTACAAAAATTCTCTCAAAAACCCATTTACAAAGGCCAAAACCTAAGGATAAATAATAATGAGTTGCACAAGAAATATTTCTAAGTTAATTGGCAAATAAGAAGCAATGAATATTTCTTAATACTTCAATTAATAGCCGGTTTAAAAAAATAATCCTATATAAGAAATTTTCACGTAGCTTAGTTTAGAAGAATAACTACCCGCTTCACTCCTTAATCCTCATATAAAGGAGGAATGAGTAAATGTTTTTTGAAGTAATAGAAAAAGGCTATGATTTCTTTACTAATTAAGGCAAATGAATTTTTTTAAATAAAACATAATAAATCATGCCTAATAAAGTGGAGAAAAAATAGGAGAAATTTTCTCCACCACTTTAGTTGGTTGACGGTTATTATAATAATTATAATTAAAATTATTTTACCAATTAAATCTTTAACATAATTATGCAACTAATTAACCTTACCCATACATCAACTAAGAATACTTTCTTCAAAATTCTTTTTCTTAACCCTAAATCTTTTAGACTTGAATCTTAGGAACAATGCACTGTCCCAACTCATCAACAAGCATCGTTAGACTATCAACTTAGGAACAGTAGACCTCTTATTTACACTTTGATATCCTACAGCGATCTTCCTGTCCAACTTCCTTGGATATCTTAGACACTGACAAAGTCTATAAACCAAGCTTTAGGTACTATCAATGATCTTTATCCGGACCGGATATCAACCTGCAACAATCTCTAAAATACACTTGTTTATATTAAGTTTAGTCATCATCAAAACCTAAAAAGGCCAACAACATTTAACCTGTTCCAAGGTGAATTCATATGATTAATGAAGTCTAGATACATGAAACAATACTTTCTAGTTGAAAGAAAGGGGCATGTTCAATATTTTTACATCATTTTACATAAATTTTGGTCAAATAGTTAGCAAATAAAATATTTTATACTAAACAGTGATTAAAAGTTACTTTTATTATGAAATCTCATATATTCAAGAAAAACACATCAATATTTAATAACTTACTAAAATTTCTCAAAAATATTTTTTAAATTGTCATTTTATTATTATCACAAAAATAGTTATAATAATTTAAAATAGTAAATCAAACTCTCTTTTTGTTATATATGATAGTGGTCGATGGCCAACGAGTGTTTTGGGCCCTTTTCACATAAAAAAAGACTTAATTTAATTTATCATACTAAATCTTAGATTTAAATAATTAACATAACCACTTACAAAAATAAAAACTTTACGCAGTAACTTAGAAATTTACTATAATCTTAAGGATAAATTTAAATCTCAAAATAAAGTATAATAACAATATTCTTAATATAACCATACTTAATAAAAAAATAAGTTCATAAAATAACTTTCTACCTTATAAACCAATTTGAAGGCAAACATAAACATATTAATAAAGTTCTAACATAAAAATTCTTAAATATAATAACATTCCTAATGTAACACATAACTCATAAATATACTAGCACTAGTTTATAACATGAATCATACTTAATATCACTAAAATATAATTTTGTACCCAACTTCCTAAACTTGCTCAAAGATTATTAAATTAACATACTAAAAAATACTTAATAACAATATTCTTAATATAACCATACTTAATAAAAAATAAGTTCATAAAATAACTTACTACCTTATAGATTAATTTGAAGGCTAACATAGACATATTAATAAAGTTCTAACTTAAAAATTCTTAAAAATAATAACATTCCTAATGTAACACATAACTCATAAACATATTAGCACTAGTTTAGAACATGAATCATACTTAATATCACTAGAATATAATTTGGCTCCCAACTTTCTAAACTTGTTCAAAGCTTATTAAATTAACATACTAAAAAATACTTTTAGCATACACATACTTAATATAATCTTGATTATAATTTCATTAAAATAACTTGCTACTTAAACATATCAGCATATTTCATACTTTACATATTATAAAGTAAATATAGTGTAAAATTCCACAAAAAGAGTAAGGTAAGAAGCTATACATACTAACACCAAGGATTAGTACTAAGTACTAATCAGGATAATAGTAAAAAATAAGACCCTCCAAAATAGATAATAATGCTCCAAGATAATTAATCCAAAATCCCAAAATAATGATGATCTTTTAAGCTCAAAAAATAATTTAATCCAAACTCCAAAATAATGATACATTAAGTACCCAATAACCCAATAATGCTCCATAATGATAATGATTTAAGCTAAATAAAGAGTGCTCTAAGCTCCATCTTCTTGAATTTCTTCAACTAATAATAAAAGTATTAAGGTAGTAAGATTTTATTAAAGTGAAAATATAAAAAAAAATGTTAGAAAGATTTGATGATGGTGGTGTAAGTGATCTCATGGCTAAGGGGTATTTATAATGGGTTTGGACAACTTTCACTAGTGAAAAAAAAACATATCCTGCTGCTAATCAATTGCTGCGGTTTTTGCTGAACGCAGTTTAAAATAGCATAAAAGAATTCGCAAAAAAAAAAGTTAATCAAATGCTGCGGTTTTTTTGTAGCCCGCAGCACATGTGGAGTATATGCTGCGGTTTTTGGCAGCGCGCAGCAAATAATGATTGTAAAAAAATTAAAAACCCGCGTTTCAACGTTCATTTGCTCAAAACCCTCATATAATTGTTGTATTCTCCTAAAACCCACGACGACGACTTTCTTCTTCTTCAAGTTCTTTAAAAATTTCTTCAAAAATCCACGAAAATCTCTGTAAAAATCTCTTTAAGTTCTTCAAAAATCCAGGACTGCTACTGTAATCTTCTCTTCAATTTCATTCATCATCTTCCAAACCCTACGACTGCTACAGTACGTGTTCTTCAATAACCACCCATTGCACGAATTTCCTTCTCCATCTTTATTTAAGTTCTTCAACCCATCATTATTGCTTTTCCTTCAAAAACCCACAAAATTAGGGCTAAGCTTGTTCTTCTTCAAGGTATAAATTTTTCAATCTTTGTTTAAGTTCTTCAAGAATAGCTTCATTGTATTTTAATAAGGATTTAGTCTTTTTTTATACTAATTTTGATTTTGTTTTTCATTGTAGGTTACATAATCCTATTGTAGAAACAAAATTATCATATCTAATTACCAAGGTATGTATTTTATATTTGAATGTGAATAATTTACTTATGTATGTACTTAAATATTTGAATGTGAATAATTTTAATTAATTAGGATTTTTAGGGTAGATTGAATGTGAATAATTTACTTATGTATATATGTAGTTGTATATTTAAATGTGAATAATTTACTTATGTATGTAGTTGTATATTATTAGTTTCTTATTATTTTGATTTATGTGTATTTGATTAAAGAAAATGGTTTTTTTTGTTCTATATGTTTTGTAATTAAAATATACATAATTTGATTACTTTAAATAATATAAAGGTTATATAGGGTAAAATAGGGTTCATTTGGGTTAGTTATATATGTTAAAAGTTGTGTATTAATTTTATTTTGAATTAATTAATTACACTTAGGATGACAAAAGATCGTTCTTGGATGTATGAAAGCATTAAATCGTCAGAATTTTTTGATGGCGTATTAGAATATTGTAGTATTGCGGTTGAATATCAAGTTAGGATGGGGGGAGTTGGTTTTTATTGCCCATGTGTCACTTATGGCAATGTATGAAAGGTAGATAGTGTTCATATCCTTAGGGAGCACATACTTCGACGTGGGTTTAGGCCTCAATATCATGTTTGGGTTTGACATGATGAGGAGGGAGTTTACAAAGAGAAAAATGTTGTTGAGGATGTCAATAATGTGGTCGATGTCAATGAGGATGTAGTAGACCGTGTTGATGGGTATGAGACAGATGAAGAGAATGTCGATGAGGATGTGGATCGTGTTGATGAGATGATGGAGGGAGTCGAGGATGAGTTAGGAAAACGTCCTTGTGTTTTTGACTTGTTGATAGAGGCTTCTCAAAGGCCTTTGTACCCTTGATGTACAAAGTTCACCAAACTAACAGGAGTGTTGACAATTTTCAACATTAAGTCAAAGTTCAATTGGAGTGACGCTAGTTTCACAATGTTATTAGAAGCGTTTGGTGAGATACTTCCCGAGGGAAATGAACTTTCAAAGTCAACATATTATGCCAAAAAGCTCATGTGTCCTTTCGGCTTAGAGTACCAGAAGATTCATGCATGTCCGAATGATTGTGTATTGTATCAAAATGAAAACGAGAACTTAGAAGAGTGTCCTAGGTGTGGGTTATCGCGCTACAAGCGTAAAGGGGCTTGGGATGCTAAAGGGCCCCCGGCTAAGGTATTGTGGTATCTTCCAATAATACCTAGATTCAAGCGCTTGTTTTCTATAAAAAAAAGATGAGTTAAATTTGAGATGACATGCAGATAGTGTGAAGAAAGGTCACTTGCTCACACATCCATCTGATTCTCTGGAGTGGAAGAGTATTGATAGGTTGCATAAGACTTTTGGAGATAGAGTTCTTAATTTAAGGCTCGGACTGTGTACGGATAGAATGAACCCATTCGGTAATCTTAGTTCTCAACATAGTACTTGGCTAGTACCGTTAGTGATCTATAATTTTCCACCTTGGTTGTGTATGAAGCGTAAGTACATTATGTTTTCGCTTCTTATCTCGGGCCCTAAACAACCTGGCAATGACATAGATGTATATCTTGCACCTCTCGTTGAGTATTTGAGAAAGATGTGGAATGAAGGCGTTTCCGTGTTTGATGCATATGCTAATGAGGAGTTCACCTTGCGTGCAATGCTTTTATGCACCGTTAATGATTTTCCGGCATATGGCAACTTATCAGGGTATAAGAACAAAGGGAAGAAAGCATGCCCAATATGTATCGAGGACATGGAATCCACGTGGATTCCTAAGTGCAAACACGTATTCATGTACCATTGAAAATTCCTCCCACAAGATCACCAAGCAAGTATTCTACATTGTAGACCCATCTGATAAAAAATGGTCTATTGTTGTACCGGGAAAAAGAAGTATCCTTGATATAGGTGATGTTGAGGATGAGGAAGAATATGAAGCTTTTGAAGACTCCCTGCCCTTTATCAATCCAAAACCAGTGGATCAAGATGATGTAGATGTTGGTTATATGCATGTAGATCACACGAAAGGAATACATTTTAATTAAGTGATTCACAAGGTATGAATTTTAAGGTTTTTAAAGCTTTTTTGGCACTTTCGCGGATAAAGTAGCTCAAACTTGGTTTGTTTTGCATGAAACTTTGCACACAACACTATTTGGTATATATTATTGTATTGAAGTGGTTAAAATTGTAAATCATAGTCATATTTTTAAAATTACTTGGTAAGTTGCGATTTTAAGGTTTTTAAAGCTTTTTTGGCACTTTCACGCATAAAGTAGCTCAAACTTGGTTTGTTTTGTATGAAACTTTGCACACAACACTATTTGGTATATATTATGGTATTGAAGTGGTTATAATTGAATTTATGTTCCTATGTTCTAATATACTTCTATTCATACTCATTTAGGTACTCATATACAATGCATCTTTTCAGAGACGAAATTGTCCCCGAGATTGAGACCTCGGATAATTACCATCATAGTTATGACACTGAAGAGGACCAACTTGTTAGATACGAGCGTATGACTAAAGACGCTCCACCACTTAACAATAATTATGACACTGAAGACGCCCCACCAACGGATGCACCCACTACCACTAAGAAATGAAAATGGCGAGGTCCTACGAAAAACCTTAAAGTCACAGAGTGTGTTGCTACTCAATCCAGAACGATACCACCTAATGAAGTAGCAACCCTCAGAGCAGAAATAACGAAGGACGTTCTCGCCAAAGTGGCACTCGTGTTGCAGAAGATGGGAGCACCCACTGTAGACTTGGCAAATCTGATTGTCGAGGATCAGCAAAGTCAACATGGGGATCCTAACACTCGAACCCATTACCCTCGTAGCACCCCAGCCCATTACTACCCCCAAAGGGCAAAATCCTACCCCGGAGACCATGAACTCCGTTGCTCAAAATTCAGAGCTAACTCCCGAGCTAGTGGTAAAGGTACATGGTTTTTAAATATATAAGCACTTATTAATTTAAATTGTAACGTGTTTTAATATTTTATTATGATGCTTATTATACTAAATGACAAAATTTTCAGGAGGCGACTCCTTGTTCTCTTTTTCTGCTTCAGTTAGGTGTTGCTAGTGATGGCGACTTAAATGAGGTTGCATTTGGTGTGGCACAGCCAATCAAAGAGGGCCAAACAGTGCATTCCATGCCTATTACAAGTGGCCACATCAGTGTGACCGTAGAAACTATTCAAAAGGGGTTTGAATTTTTCCCACTTCCGGTTCTAATGCGAGAATGGAGCCTTGAGAAACTATCAGACACCTTAGGTAGTTTCGTCACATGGCCATATGCTTGGGTCCGATTCACTACCATGATAATAATCATTTTCTTTATTTTTTATGCTTACACTAATTTAATTTTATAAATTGAAATAGCAAAAGAGTCGAAAGGACTTTAGGAGAGATATCGGTTCCTTATCAAAGGTGTCGACTGGGTCAAAGTCGATGGCAATCACTCCAATTTTGACTGATGCGGAGCTAAAAGATCTCTCTCAAGATTGCAAATGGCTGCACAGATGTGCATCTCGCATGCTTGAGGAGGACCCAATCGTTCTAACCCTGCAGAAGGAACAATTCTGCTTTGTTGAGAGCCCTTTTTTAATTATTGGTCCTAGTGACATCGGACAATTTTTGAGAGGAAAAATATTGAATGTAGCTCTTATCCATGTCTACATGAGGTGATGTTCATTATCTTAAAATTTAGGCATTATTGTTTAATTGTTTTAATAACCGAATTACTAACAAAATTTTCTTATTCATGAGTTTAGTGCGGCTTATAAAGAGCTAAATTCTTGTGAACCTCCAATAAAAATTGGATGGTTTTGTCCTAAGTCAATGATCCAGATGACATCAAAGCATACATTGAGACTGCTTTGAATAATTCCCTTGCATCTAAACACACGTTCATTCTGGCTCCATATGTGGAAGAGTTGTTTTATTTTTGAAATTGAACTTATCTTTTGATTTTTAACTTCACATAATCTCTAATTTGTTGATTTTAAATTTGCGTTTGTAGCTTGCATTCATACTTTTGGTCATATATCCTTTAACGAATACTGTGCACGTCTTCGACTCATTACAAAAAGCTCAAAGCCCGCCTCGCAACACAAAATTCAAAGCCTCGTTGAATGCGTACGTAATTTGATAAATTTTACCAATTTCATTAAATTAAGTGTTATATATATAAATAGTATTACATTAATATTATTACATGCATTGATATATAAATAATTATACTTTTCCCATGCATTTCAGCACAATGAAGAAAGTGCGTGGAGAAATGGGATCTATATCCAGAGCCACATTTTCGAAATGAACAGAAATAAAGGTACACAACACTATTCGATTTTAGGGGTTTTTTTCAAGTGTTTTTGGCACTTTCGCGCATAAAGTAGCTCAAACATGGTTTGTTTTGCACAAAACTTGGCACAAAATACTATTTGGTTAATGTTATTGTGTTGAAGAGGTTAGAATTGAAAATCATTGTCATATGCTTGAAATTACGTGCGTGTTGCGATCTTAAGGGTTGTTTAAGCATTTTTTGGTACTTTCCCGCATAAAGTATTTCAAACTTGGTTTGTTTTGCAGGAAACTAGGCACACAATACTACTTGGTTAATATTATTGTGTTGAAGTGGTAAGAATTGAAAATCATAGTCATATGCTTGAAATTACGTGCTAAGTTGCGATTTTAAGGGTTTTTAAAGCTGTTTTGGTACTTTCGCACACCACTTATCTCAAACTTGGTTTGTTTTGCACGAAACTTGGCACACAACACTATTTAGTTAATATTATTGTGTTGAAGTGGTTAGAATTGAAAATCATAGTCATATGCTTAAAATTACGTGCTAAGTTGCGATTTTAAGGGTTTTTTAAAGATTTTTTGGCACTAACATCTATTTTTAGAGCTTTCGACAAGATTATAATACCGTTGATTGCGGCTACTACACTCTCAAATACATGGAGGATATCTTACAATTCGTGAAGGAGATTGGAGTCGAAAACATTGATGTCGTAAGTATCTGTTACGTTCTTAAATTATAATATTATGTAGTTACTATTGATACGTAAAATCTAATGTTTATGTATAATTTAATTTAATATTATATTATAGGTTTTATACAACACTCCAAGGAAAACACGCCCTTTGAGAGATAGGGAAATAGGCGAATTGAAAGACAAAATTGTCGCGTATCTTGCTAATTTTTGTTCTTGGTAAATAATGTAATAAGTTTAGATTTAGGACTTTTGTATATGTATATTATTTTATATACGAACGAGAGTGTGTATATATATATATATATTAGTTCGTGATTATTGGTGATTATCATTGGATTATTACATTGTACATTAATCATTAGATTATTTATTAATATTCTTGGTTTTAAATCTTTTGAACCAAGTGGCCTTCCACGCTTTCTTTGCACAACAATTTCATCACTTTTTGCTTTTTCATCAGGAATTTCTATTCGAGCTGGAGTATTTGCTGCTGGTATATGTGATTTTGTAACTCTCTTAGTATTTGTGAATGCATCAGGTAATTGGTTAGCAACACTTTGTAGATGACAATTCGTTGTACTTCTTGTTCACATGATTTTGTTTTTGGGTCTAAATATTCTAAATGTGTTGCTTCCCAAATAAGTTTCATATTTCTTTTCTGTAAGTTCACATTCTTTCCCCTTAAGGATGGGAATATTGTCTCATAAAAGTAGCAATCAACAAATCTAGCTTGAAATTGATCACCAGTTAATGGTTCAAGATATCGAATGATTGATGGAGATTCAAAATCGACAAATATTCCCATTCTTCTTTGTGGACCCATTTTTGTACGTTGAGGGGGAGCAATGGGCACATATACAGCGCATCCAAAGATTTTCAAATGTGAAATATTTAGTTCATGACCAGCTACTAATTGCATTGGCGAATATTTATGATAAGCTGTAGGTCTTAGCCTAATCAATGATGCTGCATGTAATATTGCATAACCCCAGGCCGATGATGGTAATTTTGATTTCATTAGCAGTGGTCTTGCAATTAATTGCAATCTCTTAATTAAGGATTCAGCATGACCATTTTGTGTGTGAACATGTGGCACAAGGTGTTCCACTTTAATTACAATTGACATGCAATAATCATTAAAAGTTTGAGATGTGAATTCGGCATTGTCCAATCTAATACTTTTTATTGTATAATCAGGAAAATGATTTTTCAATTTGATGATTTATGCAAGTAGTTTCGCAAATGCATTGTTTCTACTTGATAGAAGGCTTACATGAGACCATCTTGTGGAAGCATCTATTAAGACCATGAAGTACCTAAAAGGTCCACATGGTGGATTAATTGGTCCACATATATCTCCTTGAATTCTTTCAAGAAATATAGAAGATATAGTAACTATCTTATTTACTGATTGTCTAGTAATAAATTTTCCAAGAGAACAAGAGGTGCATAAGAGCTCATTCGACTGGGGAATCTTAATATTTCTTAGTGGATGCCCAACTGAATTTTCTATTATTTTATACATCTACCCAGTGCCAGGATGACCTAAGCGGTCATGCCATAAAGTGAATAGCTCCTTATTGTCTAATCTTATCATATTTATTTCAATCGGGCGTATATGGGTGAGATACAACCCCGATGAATATGCTGGCATCCTTTTAATGATAATTTTTGTTCCATTTCTTTCTGCTGTAAGGCATAAGAATTCTTTTTCATTTATAATTTTGGTTTCCATATGGTAACCATTTTGTCTTATTGCCTTGAAACTGATAAGATTTCTTCGAGATTTACTCGAGTATAGTGCATCATTTATTTCTAATTTTGTCCCCATAGGGAGTATGATGCATGCTTTTTCAGTGCCTTTGATTAATTTTGTTGTTCCTGATATGGTATTAACATTTGCCTCAAGCAATGTTAGGTTTGAAAAATATTCTCGAATTTTCAATATCGTATGTATTGCTCCACTGTCCAGGAGGCAATGAAATGTTGATCCAATTACTGACATTTCCTTTTCTAAGACAAGAGAAGAAGAAAAAGAAACAAATTTATATTATTAATATAAAGCTAGAATACTCAATACAAAAACATTAGTAGAGAATTACAACTTATCAAATGAAAAACAAGTTAGATAAACATAAAATGCATATAATTTATAGACTAAAATAACCAAATGGATATGCACATAATATGATGACATGATCAGATAAATAGAGATAAAACCGTCCATACAGGCGATAACAATACTAAATTAGCCAGTCCATAAAGCCGGTAATTACAAAATAATATTAGCCAGTCCATATAGGCGGCTGAAAAAGTAAAAACGAACATAAAGATTAAACGACATTATTAAAATAAATTATTTTATGGGTTAATAGTCTGAAAACGTTTGTTACTAGTTTTCTTCGTCGTCGTCATTTTTTCTTTTATTATTTTCTTGTGGGACTGTAGGATCATTAGTAGGTTGGACTGGTGGGTTATCAGTAGATTGTGGGGGCTGATTAGTAGGTGGTTGTACTGGTGGATTAGTTGCATTATTGGGACTTGACATTGAGCTTTCATTTATATGAGTATTATTTGGACTATGTCTTCGCAGTTAGTTTGAATCACTATTAGCTGGGTTGGTAATAACAGATATCCAATTTTCTTCAAGGATAAAGTATAAAACGGTGTTAGTAACACCTTGAATAATAATATTGATACCATTTGATTGTTGGTCCATATTGTGGCTAATTAATGTTATAATGTTTTGAAAAAAAAATATTACCTTCTTGGGTTTTGAGAGCGAAAAATGGTGCTGATAACGTGTTAAAAGGTAGGAAGAATATAAGGAGAAAAATTAGTATAAGAGATAAACTTATATCTGTTTTATCTTTCTATTACATTTCTCATATCTGTATTACAATAATTTGTAGATATATATATAGCAAAAGATGGAAAGAAGAGACAAATGTGGTACTGCTGTGAAAATAAAATGTTGGTATTGCTTATCCATATTTTATATGAAAGTCAGATTTCAAAACTCAGTAATGAAATCAAGTAATTTATGAACCGACGACTAAATAACAATTTCGAAAGAAAACAACACTTATACTACTTATCAAGTAATTTCAAAATAAAATACTTCTAATGCTTATCAGATATCAATAATATGGAATTAGAAATCAAGAAATTAAGATTCAACATATTGAATTCGAATTCAACATCGAACAATCAAGATTCAAGGATGAATTTATGAACTAAACAAACGACATGCAGTAAAATCAGTAAAATCACGAATCACCAACGATGAAATTCAGACTCAAAATCAAAAATTAAAAACAAGAAATCAAGCATATTCCAAATCAATTAATCAAGAAATTAAGAATCACATGAAAATCAAGAATCAAGATGAACTTGAAAGGGAAAGAGAATTGGAATTAAATAGAAAAAAACTTACCACTATTACAATGGGAATTGATGAAGTCAAAGGGACGACATTTACCGCCACACACACCCGATGAAAGAGCCATACACAAGGAAAATTTAACCCAAAGAAAAATGGCTACATTCGTTTTTTAAAAATTATCGTTATAATGGTAAAAACGACGTTAAACGTAAAATAGGCGAATAAATGCTTGTTTCGATCGAATTTTCAAAAAAGTTATCCCATAAGGTTAATTGCGACGTCCTTTTTTTAGAAAAATATCATTATGATGGGTAAAGACGATGTTAGTGCTAAAATGGCAGGGTACAATTGATAACTTGAAAAGTCAAAGGTGATTGGGGGTGGTCGAAAAAGTCAAAGGTGATAAGTAATGGTCAACGATCATTTAGACTGGTCAAAGGTCACGTGGGCTGGTCAATAGTCACTTGGATTGAATATTTTTGAGACTGTAATGCGCAAAAAATAATCGTTGAGACTGCAATTCGCAAAAGTTTTAAACTTGAAGGTTGTAATTTGCGATTAATTTTTTATTTATTATTAGCAGAACTGAATTACAATGACATTATAATTGAGAAATAAATAAATGAACATACATAATTAATAATAAATATGTAGATACTCAATATCAAATATATTGTATCATATGTCATTTTTCTAGCCGAATACATTATATATTTTACGTTTAATTACATTTATCAAATTCATTTGCTGTATCCATCGCTTGAAATCCCTTCTTTTGTGTCCATTTAAGATTCCACAATTCTATTAAATTATCTTGTGTAATTTTAAAATATTGTTAATTTTTCTTATATTATTAACTAATTGCTTATATTATAAATATTATATTTATTATTATTTCTATAATCATATAAAAAGATAATTTGTTTCTTTAGAGAAAATACATAAATATTCTCTAATCTTTTAAATTCTTATTTAAATTGTTAGAATTAATGTAAAAATAATTTTAAAAAACTTACTTAATTTAGCTTAAAATTAATTTAGAAAAATGAAATGACACGTAATCAATCTTAAACTTATTAAATTGATCTATTTGACAATACTTTGAGAAATTGACATTAATCATTTTCTAATTTTTTATTATATTGTATGATGTATGATTTTTAATGTGTCTTAAATAAATACCACTTTCCTTGTTTTCATTTGTTATTTTCATTATTCTCTTTTTACGCATATTCAATGCAAATTTAAAAGTCAAATATTTTAATTATGAGTTTTAAAAATTCTATAAAGTTGATATTTAAAAAATATATATTAAGACGAATCTATTAAGATCTCATAAAAATACTTTTTGTTTATAGATCGATGAAAAATCATAGTTAAAATTTGACGCTAAAAGTTGTAAATTCTACCCCTCTAATTTCTAACGTTATTTCCATTTATAATATTCCACCTTAAAAATTTTAATATATATATCTAGAAGATAAAATGTATACATGTGAGATCTCATTAGATTCATTTAATATATTTTTTTTATTATTTATATTTTAAAATTTTTATTATGTGTATTTAGAGATATTAAAATTTAAAATTTAAGTAAACAATAATAACAAAAAAGAACCTTGAGTATTTGAGAAGAATTTATGAAAACGAATGACTTGGGATGTTTAATTCTGAATGCAAACTTCTCTCCTCCACTTTTTTTAACATTTACGAATACATTCCTCAATTAATCAATTTCGTTTCGTCTTCTTCATCCACTACTTTCTCTCTCTTAGGGTTAGGATTCTTAACTTAACCGTCTTTTTCTCAAAATCAATGGCGTCAACAAGGAAGATCACACTCAAGAGTTGCGATGGAGAGACCTTTGAAGTAGAAGAACAAGTTGTTTTGGAATCGCAGACAATTAAACACATGGTTGAAGATGATTGTGCTGATAGTGTTATTCCTTTACCTAATGTTACTAGTAAAATCCTTGCTAAAGTTATCGAATATTGTAAGAAGCATGTTGATTCACCTAAATCGTCAGAAAATAATGTCCGTCAAGTTGATGAGGAACTCAAGACTTGGGATGCTGATTTTGTTAGAGTTGATCAGGCTACTCTATTCGATCTTATCCTTGTATGCTCTCATTACTTCTTTCTTAAATTTTTCTATCTGTTTGTTTGACTGTGGATTTCGTGTGTTGGTTTGAAGTCGGTTGGGAAATTGAGTTTTGAAATGAGCTGATAAACTAGGTTTGGGGTTTCAAAGTTTGTATGTTCTGGATGAGCTTGAATTGTGTGTATTATTATGTGAAGTAGAAACAACAGCGAAGGGTTTTCTAATTCTCTTTGTTTTAATTTTGTGCAATTATGTTCAACTGCTGGATTGTATAATTTTCTACGCAATTGTTTGTTATTTTTGTAATTAAATTTCGTCTTTCAGCATATTTTGTTTCACGGAGACATCATCATGTTCTAATATTGAATTATTCTGAATGAGCTTGAATTGCCTGTGTTATTGGGAAGAAGAAACAATAGTGGAGATTTTTCGTAATTCTAATGTGTTGTAGTTTTGTGCAATTGTGTTCCATTGCTGGATTGTGCTTTTTCTACGAAACTGTTTCTAAGGTTTCATCATTGGATTTGGTCTTTTTTGTATGATAATTTGTTTTTCTAGGACATTGTTAATAGTTGAAAAAATTGAAATTTTGTTTCTCCAACTATTTGTAGTGGTCTAGAGGCATGGTTTGATTACTTGTTGTGAGGAGGCTGTATGGAGTTTTTGCTAGTGAAGTGAAACTATTGATTTGCTAGAGCTGTTATCGTGGTAATGAGCTACTTATATGATCATATTTACTCCCCATAGGTAAAGATGGTGTACTAGGCAGGATTGAACAATTTTTCCAAGGTGCATGGCTTGGGTTACTTGTCATATAGCTGTGGTCATAGTTTTTGGGTTCTTGGTATTGAGGACTGGAAGTGGGTGTAAAGTGATGATTCTGGCATCACTTGTTTTCACATGAAAAGAGAGTAAGTGAGGATGCCTATATAAATTTTTCGGGTTTAATGACATCACTTTCAGAAGACAAATGTGTGTTCGTGTTTTTTGTTTTGCTTCATCTCATTGTATGTTCTTGTTTGACTATTTGATCATGAAACTTTGGAATCTGATTGATTATGATAGTGTACTCAGTTAGAGTATTATTGGTAGATTGAAGCTTAATGGGTGTGAAATTTTGTTGTTTTTATTCCTTTTTGTGTAAAAGTTGACTCAAAATCCATACTGTAGCCCTTGATTGAAAAATGAAAAACAGATAAGAAGTTTAGAACAGTTATTGATAGAAGTACCTAATTACCTGTAGTCATCTTACGTGCAACTTTGACAGAATCATGATTTATGATATTGCAAAAAATACAAGGTTTTGTTGGGTTAAGTGTGCTTACTTGAACTATTTGATCTATTGTTTATTGTGGTGTTAAATGTGATAGGATTATGTTTGGGAATATAATTTAATACTACCTTATTGGTTGCTCAGTTGAAACAGGATCAGCCTCTTTATAGTATCATGGGATATTCAGTTCAAAGGATTAAGAAAATTTTGGTTCTGATACTTGGTAGTATAGCTGCTGCTCGGCACTTCATATGCTGCTGTTATCTGAAAATGAATGACCTTCACCTTTTATTTGCATGGTTGCTGGCTTTCTTAAGTTATTGTCTCTCTAGCACACTATCCTTGCATGTATTGCGTTTAGGTTACAGTTTCCATCAATTAATCTCAATAAAAGTTTGTATCACAATCGAAACCCTAATTTTGAGCTATCTCGCTTACTAGCATATATGATTGAAGTCTTCTGGATAATATTTGTATCAGTCATTTACAAGGTTCAATAAAAGTTTGGTAATTGGTATGTTAATGTCATGGATCCGTTATTGGATAATGGTGTGCCCTCTCGATGTTACTCTCATTATTGCTATGAATTGCTATGGTTTTGGTTTCCTTATCTTTTATTTCCAGGTAGCCTAATTTGACCGAGTTTTGGTCCTTTTTATCGTAGTGTAAAAATGTTGTTACGGTCGTTGTAATGCAACGGTGGTACAATTACGGGAGTGATGCAGTAACGAGAGTGATTCAATTATCGTAACGCCTAAATATCGGTTGAATCATAAGATATCTCTTGATACGGCCCAAAACGCGTTTTTTTACACCTTTATTACGGAAGTATGGGTTCATTTGTTTTGAGAACCTTTACAACTCGGCCGCCTTGTTTTTACACATGCTTGTTATTTTTATGTGCCTTTTAGGTATAAGAAAATTATGTTGTCATTAAACCCACTTCTTTTTCTTGTTATCTTTCTTGTTCATAGTGCTTGTTAGGTATTAAGATGTCCTTTCTGTTATTAGATACACATGTATGACTTAAATTATTGATTGGCTGCTTGTTGTAACATATCAGGCTGCCAACTACCTGAATATTAAGAGCTTGTTGGATTTGACTTGCCAAACTGTGGCGGACATGATTAAGGGAAAGACACCGGAGGAGATAAGAAAGACTTTTAACATTAAGAATGACTTCACTCCAGAGGAAGAGGAAGAGGTTCGCAGGGAGAACCAGTGGGCCTTTGAATGATATTTAAGTGGCAGAATGATCTTATCGAAACATGCGGGACTCAAAGTTCTATGATTACACTACTGTATTTGTGTCTTGTAGTAATGTTTATCCTGACATTGATCTCATCTTTACCATTCCATCTAGAATACTTTGCGAATGGTGAGACAAAGATGGATTTGTAAATAATATTTGTGCTGTTGTCCGAGGGTTACTGCTGGTAGCTGTCTGCTGCGCTGATGATTGCCTCACATGCGCGCCTCCTATCTTTTCAACCTGTTAATTATGTATTTGTAGTACTCTGGTTTTCATAAAGATCTATCGTTCTTTGTTCATTTGTTTTATTGTATCGTACTAGTATTATTATCTACTGGTGTGCAAGCTGTCGCTAATACTTCTACTATTTGGGTGGACGTTAATTTTCAGCCATGCTGAGTAGTGAGTGCCTAGCATTATGAACTAACTGCAAGCCTGCAACTATAGGCGGGGCAATAGCTCAAGCAGCCTTTTTAACCAACACTTTGCATGAGTTTGGGTTTGGGCGTGCAAACCCTACTATTTGCCTATTTGGTACTATTACTAGTATGTATGATCAATGTTCATTGACTACAAGCATTCTGTAGCGTCAATTAGACATCAATATGAATGAGTCCAAGTTCTAACTTTGGACATTAAGTTTTGGGCATTGTTAAGTGCATCAAGAGAGCATCGGTGTAACCCTAACCCTTTGACGGTCCCCACTCTTCAGTGCATAGCACATAGACTTGCCAATTTTGACCCGAAACTCAATGCAAAACTAGTGGGTCACTCGTAATTAGAAAATGACCATACTCGAAAAATTTAGGTCGAACACGCCCTGTTGGTGGTATCAAACCTGACCCGATTCGAAATTATCTACTCAAAAATCAACCTGGATTGAATGCCAGGTCTCATTTCCTATTTTAAAATTGTTAATATTTTTGTGAAACCTATAAGAATATAGCCATGGAGTTTTTGTCTACTTTTTTCTCAATCAGTTCCTCCACACCAGCAACATCAACCCACCTTCTAGCAAAAATGTAACTATTCAAGAGTAGTGCATAACACTTTGTTTTGTGGCTCTATTTCAATTAAATTCTTTCGAACTTGTTTGGCCATGGATGAATCACCTTGGAACTGGCAAGACCCAAGGAAACTTCCCCACGTCATTGATTACGAAGGCATATAATAACTGAACTCGTCACACTCCGATAAATGAACTTGCACTAGACGTTTGCTTGCCAGTAGATTTCAATGCATAAACAATGCACTAAATTGGGTTTTATATGAAAAGAAAATCACCATTGTCATTCAAATTCGCAACCTGATCACCCCACAACCACTATACATATGAATAAAATAATTTTATATTTGCATAACACTACCAAAACCATTCTTAATATAGCTAGTCTCTTGAGACTTGAGAGAACGTCTTTTTGAGAGACGTCTCTCAAGCTCAACCCATTAAAGATTAATGCCTACTTGTCGTAATCTTAATGTCTACTTATATTATCCTTAATGCTTAGTTACCGTATTCTTAATGCCTACTTTTAATATCTTGAATGTCTACTTACATTATTTTTAATTTCTACTTACAATATTTTAAAAAATGTATATTGGGCCGGCTCAATTAGAGATGGTCTCTCAAAAACACCGTCTCTCACTCCAATTTGTGTTCTTAATAACTTACTTTTAGAGCAATTGCATAATTACTCACTTTGGCTATCACCGAAAACAATAGGCAGACATCTTTACGACCTCAATCCACCCACAAAACCTCCTAGCCATTGGGATTTTTTAAAAGCCCTCTATTTATGCCATGTACTCGACCTTTTTAGTTGATTGAGCTACTACCCCCTTGCTATATTAACCTTCGCAATTTAGTTGACCATCCATGACAAATTACATATCCCAAAATTGACTTCTTCTCATTAAGATCTCCGTTATAACAAGAATCGACATTACCGTATAAGTCATCACTATTCATCCCATATTCTATTAATGTACTATATAAACCATCAAATACCTAAGGATCCACTTGACTCCAAGCAATGAGACTTAACCGAATTTATGATAAATCTACTCACAACACCAACCACTTAAGCAATGTCCGACATAGTATAAACCATCTCATGCATAATGTTTCCCACCCCATTAGCATGTGGAATTGACGATATGCATTCCTTGTTATGTTTGGACCTTGTAAAATCCATCTTTGACAATGCATTTGCAATGCCAAAGGAGTTGATATAGACTTTGTATTTTTAATTTAAAATCTCTCCAAAGCCTAAAATTTACTTTTCTTAGAATGAGCACAAACTTTTATTTGATCTATTCCTAATGATTTCCATACCATGAATCCTCTTTACGACCCCTAAGTCTTTCATCTCAAAGTCACCCTTCAACAAATCCTTCACCATCTTCACCTCAATCATGTCTTTTGCTACAAGCATGTCATTTACATGTAGCAAAGATACAACAAAGAACTACTACACACTTCTTTCAAATAAACACAAATATCATATTGAACTTCTTGAAAAACCATTTTCAATCATACATTTGTCAAATTGTTTGTAACATTTATGGGCTGATTCTTTAAGACCATATATTGACTTTCTGAACAAATATATATGATCCTCTTTACCCTCAACCACATAATCATATGGTTGCCTCATGTAAATTTCCTCTTCTAACTCACCATACAAGAATGAGATTTTAAAATCGAGTTATTTCAATTTACAATCATTCAATGAAAAAACACTAAAAGAGAACATATAGAAGTGTATCTTACCATTAGAGAGAAGATTTCATTGTAGCCAATGCCCAAAACTTAACTAAAATCGCGTGCCACAAATCTTGCTTTGAACCTCGCTTTCTAAATACTCAAAATATCTTCTTTGCACTTGTAGATCCACTTGCATTCAAATATCTTTTTACCAATTAGCATCTATATGTTTCTGTGGTTGCTTTTTTTTTTGAAGTGATTCAGTTTCTTCTTTTACAGCCATTTTCCGTTTCTCACACTCGTTGCACTTAATAACTTTGTTATATGAAGATGCCTCTAAATGAACAATGTCATAGGCAGCCAAAAGAGCATAATTGACAATTTCCTCAAAAAATCAAAAGCCTCTTTGAAATCCTAATTGGATGCTTCACTTTATTTCTTACCCAACCTAAATCATTATCTTCATAATCCAAATGAATCAAAGCCCCTCACTTGTCTGTTACGTCACTTGTGCAATGCTTGTGTTTTGCACTATTGGTGGCGATATGTCCTACCTAAGAGTAGTGGCCTTCCTATAGGAGAAAGAGGAAGAACCATCTCTACCTACTTGAGGTGACACAACAAATTCACTATCAAAATCATCATCAAAGTCTTCCCAATGAGCTTCACCCACGCTATTCTTTTCCATCTCAAACTCGGTGACTCCTTTATTAGAGCTCTCATTATAAAAAAATACAAATTCACTGAAAGTAAAATCTCAACTTGTGATCACTTGGTGCATCAGGAGCCCATAATCTTAGCATGAGGTTCCAACTAGTGAACACGACCATATGTCATCTGCCATCTTCAACCCAAGAGCAGTGTTATTAGGTGATCAGTTTGCAAAATAAGCCTTCATCTTGACCACTTTTGTCCAAAATTCCTTACTTAAATTATCATGAAAAAGCATACATCGAACCTTCTCTACCAAGTTTATACTCATGCTCTTTGACACTTTGTCATTTTGAAGTCACCCGTAAAATTCCTAAGTCGAACATTACCAAGATTCTTGCAAAAGTTGATGACCTCATCTTATATATACTTAAGCTCGTTATCTATTCCCAACCTCTTCACTTGATTTTCATTTTGCGTCCTAAATCATTGTCTTCCAATTTTTAATTCCCTATATTCAAACCCTATGATCGACCTGATTTAAAACCTAGCACAAACAGTTCTGGCTTGAGATCAGTTCGATCTCAAGTAACCCGCTCATGACCATCACTACCTAAATATGACCCAACAAAATAATCAATTATTGGAGGAAAAGTAAAAAGAATTGGAAACAATCTTAAATACTTCGCATTGTTTTGTTTCAATTTTCTCTTCTTCTTGCATTGAGTTTAAGGTAGCTTAAAATTAGATTAGTAGTAGATTGGATGTCAGAGGCAAGAAATCTTCCACTGAGTTTTGATGGGTCTTCAGTTCTCACGTAGGATTTGTTTTCCGCCATTAAAGCTCAAATCTTCCTTTTTTTTTTCTCTCTAAAATCTTAAAATAAGACGACGCCGTTTCGTTTAAAGGGATTTATACTTTTAATTACTGCAAACAAGATTCGATGGAAAATAAATAGAGAGTGAAAGAAAAGGTAAAATGGTGAGATTGAATAGAGTTTTGTTGAAAAATGTTGGAGAAGGAATTGGTAAAACTCTTTCTGATATCCTTGTTTGCCCATTAACTAAACAGCCCTTAAGGTTTTCTTCTTGTTTCTCTTTCACATATCAACTGAATCGTTTTTGCAGATGTAATTTAATTAGATCATAATTTGATTACTATCAAAAATATGCTACTTGATTGAAAATTTTAGGGTTCTGATTAATTTTATCAAAAAAATTGGGCAGGTATTGTGAAAAGACTGGATCTTTGATCAGTGATGAAATTGGAGTTTCTTTTCCTGTGAGTTTCTGCATCACTTACCTCCTTTAATTTGATGATTATTGAAGTATTGAAAATTAGGTTTTTTTTTTTTAAATTTCTTTTATGAGTGTTAGTAGAATTAGAGTAAACTTCATTAGTGGAGGACAATCTAAGCCAATTAATCTATAAATTATTTGAAACAATTAATTTCTTGCATAAGATTTCTTGATTGAAACTTCATTTCTTGAAGTTTTCCCTATGAATAGAGTATCATTAGGAAATGTGATTATTGTGTATGAGTTATGATTCATTAATTGACATGGAATGTCCAAATAGTATGTAATGTTGGAAAATAACCCACGTGTAATCTCACGTGTAATCTCACATCTAATGAGATGTTAGACTGTCATATATACTCTATGGACTTCTCCTAATGCCAATTGGTTTTAGTCTGAAACCTTATCGAGTTTGTGTGCAGTCTACTCACTTCCGTACAAGCCCAAATTATCATGTAAGTCATACATGATATATCTCCTTCCATTATCAGCCATTACCATGAAGATATGTGTGTTGTTTGTTAAAGGTGAAAGAAAAGAAATTTCATGTTGAAGATATAGTTCAAACATCTACTAAGAAATGCTATATGCTCACTAAATTACTACCTTGTACCAAATGAGAGTGAGTGTTAGCAAGAAAGAACACTATAGAGATTCTTTATATTCAGAAAATCACCGTTTATACCATTAGGGTTAATGTATTACCCATGACTAGTTGATATGGTTAAATATAAACTTTCTTTACAGATTGAAATCCACGCTCCGTAGGCATTTCATTAGAAAATAATTTAGCAATTGCTATCGGATTTAAGATACTTTGCTGGGCAGCAAGTTATTAGTTACATAGAGGTAATTGTCACTGACTGGTTTGCTTCAGAGGTTAAACACAACAGTACTTTAATAACTCATAATCAGATCTTGATAATTAGTTATTTGCAACTTGACAATTTAAAACAAACCTTTCAGCTAATTAAATTTCTGTATTTTTAATGGATGAAAATGGAAAAATTTATTATTCCGATCCATGCAGTAACATCATTTTGAATCCATTGAAATTGAATTGGTATTTTCTTCATTATAATTTTTGTGAAGAGACATCCACAAAAATTTATCTTGGACAATTTGTTTGAGAAAATGTATGTATGACCAAAAATGGACCATACTTAAAATCGGGTCAAGTTATAATTGTTCAATTTGACTCCGTAGTAATAAGATTGGCTAAGCCCTATTTGGCTACTCCGGGAGCAACAGTTCATGGTCATTATGGATTAATCGTTTATGAGGGGATATATTAGTTACATTTATATATGAAAAATCGAGGTCTGGTGACATAACGCAAGGTCTTCCAGGCTACCCAAAAATGTTAGAGACCAGAAGAGAAATGAGAATATGTATTCGTCACAAGTGACCTTATCAGAATACCTCCATCGATGTGTTAATCACCCGAATAATTTGGGAATTTGACTCTCTTATTGATAGTGGATTGTGACCTTCCCCTTTGATAGTTGGATCATATACTTGCGCTAAACAACAAAGGGAGTTAAAGATAACGGATTTTAACCATTATTCCAACACTTCAAAATAATACGCAATTGAGAGTAAATATCTGCGCTTGTTTGATGTTTTTAATGTGGTTAGATTTTGGCCAAAAGGGTGCACAACTTCAGTGTGCCTGGTTGAGTCTAAATACACTCGGTTTCAAGTAGTATATCCCACTCTTTACACTTGCCTTCAACACTCGTCAACACTCTCCTAATGAGCAAGGAGCAAAGACATTCATCTCCTCGACTAGATTGTATAATTTTCCGTTAAAAAATCAGTAAAACTGAAAGGACAAGAGCAAGCCAGTAAAATTCAGTTATAGTCGGTAAATATCTGATTTATTCATTAAAATCAAAGATTATGGGGACAGCAAGAGAGAGCTTAGCTTTCTTTTACCAAATCCGATTAGAACACAGAATTATTGGATGATATTCTTGCATGTTTTTGTGCCAAAATTGCCAGACATAGCTACAAGCTCACTAGCTTGCCTTCCTCTTTTGCTTTCCAACCATATGCCAAGCTTGATTATATCACTTAAATTAAGAACTTCCATCCCTATGCTCGCCATGGGTGAACCTAGTGTGTAGTCATTGAAGTCAGCCGATATCACTTAAATCTAAAAGAAAATCAAATAATAAATGTAAATAAACTTTAGATGAGTGGGTTAGTGTATTGTTTTCATATAAGTGACTAGTTCAAAACCCATGAAGTGCATTTTACTTTAAAAAAAAATTTTTGACAAAACTTTTTATTTTTTAAATTTTTTGGATTTGCCACTTATACTCATCATCTTCTTGACTAACATTTCTCGTCTGTGTTATACTACAGATAGTTGATGGGATGCCGTGCTTGGTTCCTAAGGACGGGAAGATACTTGAAGATGAAGGATCCGTGAGTGCTGGTGGTTTCGCTACTTTTGTTATGAAAGAGACAAAGGATTGAGATCATACAACACTATTGTCTACACATAATGCTGAAGTTGTGAACTTTTTTCTGTATGCTGAGAATACATGGTTAAGGAATGATTGAGACTTCCTTGAGATCACGAGCTGTGTCTGAGACTTGACTGGAATGAACCACTTGTAACGGCAGTCTCTTTTTCGGGGCTGATGATTGTTGATCAATAAATTATAAATATGATGTATGAATACTGCAAAATTTATGTGCGAGTTGTGTCTATGCTCGGGCAACTTAAAATAGTTTGAATTTGAGCCATGTTTAGATGAAGTCAGAAAAATTTTGCTGTTAATTTGATCTCCATTTTGTTTCCATTTTATACAGAGTATTGATTCATATAGCAATTAAATTAATTGAAAATGTATTTGCATATATAATGGATTGCCATTTGTTTATAATAAAAAATAAAACCATGTTTCTATTTTTTTATGAAGCCAAAGATTTTAATGGACTTTGGTAAAATTACTCATTATAATTTATATACATGCTCTTGTTGATGTGTTTGCAAAATCTATTAAAATAATCTAGAAAAATCTAGGATTTTAATTAAATATTTAAATATTTAAACTAAAGAATTAAAAAATAAAAATATCTAAGATATAATGGACGATCCTAGAAAAAGTAATTAAAAAATAAAAATATCTAAGATATTTTAGTAAACTTATAACCAAACTTAAGATTATAAATACCATTGATGTAATCAATTTTTTGCCAATGAAGAACAATATCCATTTACATATTCACTCATCTTCCTCTCCAAATAAATCAATTAGCTATTTTACCATCTAACTTTTCCTACATTGGGTATCATGAGCTAATTAAAACCAAGACCTCCAAACAACCTAAATACATTAACCAATATACTCCACAATAAAATAAACCTCTAACCACAAAATAGAAAAAATGACCTCAACCATTAATTACTTTCAAGTTAATTGGGTTCCCACATTTAAGGGAGAAAAATATGAACAATGGGCTATGCAAATGAGGTCAATATTTATCTCCTAAGATTTATTGGAATTTGTACAAGAAGGTTATGAGCAACCACCCAAAGATGACACTAAAGAGTCATCTTGGGATGAAACAAAAATAAACAATATAAACAAAATAGGATTAGGGATAACTATGCCCTATCCCTATTATATTGTGGAGTCGACGAGGCAATACTTACAACGATCGTACCCGCAAAAACAGCTACGAAGGCTTGGAGGATCTTGGAGACAAAATATAGAGGTTCCGAGGAGGTAATTCTTTTTAAACTCCAATCACTATGGAGAGAATTTGATAATTTATTAATGGCAGAAAATGAAACAATATATTCATTTTTTGACCGAGTCACTAATATAGTTTAAAAAATAAGATCAAATGGTGGTAGAATACAAGATGAAAATGTGATTCGAAAAATATTAAGGAGTCTATCACAAAAATATAACATTATTGCCACGACAATAGAAGAAGTTAACAAGAAAAATCTATCTCAATTAAGTATACCCGAACTAATGGCATTACTACTTGCACATGAAGATAGTAAAAGTTAAAATAAAAATAGTCATTGTAAAAATTATGAAAAAGGACAAACATCAACTAATCGTAGCAAGGGGAGAGGAAATTTTAAAAATGAAAGGAGTCAATTAAATAATCAAACTGACCTTTATTGTAAATTATGTAAGAAAACTAACCACAATACTAATGATTGTCGGTATAAATGTAAGAGGTGTAGAAAACACACTCACCTCGAAAAAGATTGTTGGTATCGGCAAATAGAATAAGCAAACTATTCCGAAAACAATAATTCCGGAGAGCAAATATTTTACACTGGATTAAATGCACAAGAAAAAGTAAGTGAAATATGGTATATTAATAGTGGTTGTTCAAATCACATGACTGGCAATAAAAATTATTTTGTCACTTTTGACGAAAATGTTAAAACATCACACTTGGCGACGGTAAAAAAAAGATGTCGCTGGCAAAGGGACAATCGCCGTTAAAACAAAAAATGGCTCATCAAAATTAATTCATGAAGTTTTTTATTTCCCAGACTTGCACAAAATTTATTAAGTGTAGGCCAATTAATTAAAAAAAGATATATGGTTAAATTTGAAAATAACAAATGTCAAATCTATGATAAAAATAAGGGTCAGATAATAACAACTGTTGAAATGGCTCATAACAAAATATTCCAATTAAAATTGCCATTTAAAGAAAAATTGGCTTTAAGCTCAATAAATGATGAATCCACCTTATGGCATTTGAGATTCGAGCATCTAAATTTTAACAGTCTAAAACTATTAAAACAAAAAGAATTGGTAATTAGACTACGATCAATAAAAAATGAAAGAAAAATTTGCAAAGACTGTATATATGGCGGCAAGATGCACAAATTGCCATTTCCTACGCATCTTGGAGGGCCAAGGCTCCTCTAGAGCTTGTTCATGCAGATTTCTTTGGGGTCCTACCAAGAATCCGTCTCTTGGTGGAAAAAGATATTTTCTTTTGTTCGTAGATGACTACCCCGCATGATGTAGGTATATTTCTTGGAGAAAAAATCAGAAGCTTTTTTCCAATTCATGCAATTCAAAGCCCTCACATAAAATCAAAGTGGGCATTCTCTTAAGATTCTTAGAACGGATTGTGGCGGAGAATTTACAAGCAATGAATTCAACCGCTTCTGTAAGAAGCATGGAATTAAAAGAGAACTTACAGCAGGGCGTACACCTCAAAAAAATGGTGTCGCGGAAAGGAAAAACCGCACTATAGCAGAGATGGCCCGCTGCATGATGCAGGGTAAACATCTACCCAAAAGATACTGGGCCGAAGCTGTTCACACGGCAGTATATATCTCCCAAAAAAGCAGTTAAGAATTTAACACCATATGAAGCTTGGCACAAGAGAAAGCCAAGAGTAGAACACCTAAAAGTGTTCGAATGCGTAGCGTATGCCCACATCCCGAAGGAGAATCGGGAAAAGCTCGATGAGAAGGGAGAAAAATGCATATTCATTGGATACAGTCATGAAACAAAAAGATATCGCCTTTTCAAGCCTGAATCTAAACAATTAATCATCTCTAGAGACGTAATTTTCGATGAAGCAGTCGAATGGACGTGGAAAGAAAAAGAAATTGAAGCTCGCGAAGGAGATACTCTCCCAAGAGATCCAAGTAAAGAAGACGGAGCAGACCAACCAACAAACCCATCATCTTCGAGTCCAAGTACACCTAGAAGTACAAGATCATCCCCAAGCTCAAGAAGCCAAACATCACGTTCAACTCCTCAACATCAAAAAGCCCGAAGATCAACACGAGATCGGCAACCGCCATCATGGTTACAAGATTACCATTGTGACCAAGCAATGATGGCTTTCTTCTCTAGTGAGCCACAAACATTTCAAAAGCAGCACAAGAAGAAACATGGATTGAGGTTATGAACGAAGAAATCAAAATGATCGAGAAGAATCACACATGAGAACTTGTAGACAAACCACAAGACAAGGAAGTCATCGGACTCAAGTGGGTCTACAAGGTGAAACATAATGATGATGGCTCCATCAACAAGTATAAAGCAAGGCTCGTAGCAAAGGGATATGAGCAACAACCAGGAATCGACTTAAGAATATATATGTTCTTTTTAAATTATGGGTTTAATATAGGTATGAAAATGAAAATGATCAGTGTTATAGAGTTTATTTAAAGTTATATAATGATAAAGTATATCCTCATAATGAGGTCTTTAAATCTTAAAGTTACACACATATCATCTAATGCTATGTAGTAACATTAAAGTGATCGCTTAGTATCTATTACTAATCACTTACAACTTCAATCTGCTTCAATTATATACATTTATGAAATACTATTATAAGTGACCAATTCAAGTTTATATATATATAATTAATTTGATTTTTCTAGTGACCAATTCAAGGTTAAATGCAAGTGTTCATTTTACGACCTTTTTGCAGTTACTTTAAGAATCTTTGTGTTAGAGATCATTAAAAGTTATACATTGATTACTTTTAACCTTATATTGATCCCTTATTCTCTTACATTGATTGCTAAATTTAATTGATCATATTCTTTTTGATGTCAATATTGCGGATTGGATAAATATGCAAGGAAATTCGTAAGCCACAATTATTCTTGATCAATGGTTCTAATAAAGTTATCCTGGCAGATTCTCAAGTTGCTGATGTTATTGGTGCATAATTTGGGGGTATTTTGGAGATTCCTTGTACCAATATACCAATTTTTAAGTTACAATAAAGAAATATTGATGTCAAATACAAAAACCAGCTATAAATATAGTGAGCATAGACTGAAAATGATGATGTATAAGTGAGTAAGTTGACAACTCAAGGTAATACGTAGAGTAATGATTGAATTACGATTGGATTTGACCCAATTTTTTCTTATAAATTTAATGTATGTGCTGAAATATAACCCTTAGTTCTAAGACCTTGAAAGAGGAGAAATCCCAATCACCATCATAAACGAAGGGCATGACGAAACAACCAAAAATCCTTCAGAGGTCCCACCTCCTTGGGAAAGACGACTTAGCTCCCTGGAGGAGCAAAGTCACTCCTCAGCCAAGATTCAGGACGATAATACTCACAGAAGTAGCAGGGTCATATCAAAAGGACCCTGACAATGAGACATGAACATAAATACCTGCAGGATGGTTATCCCTGCAGAATGATGGCAAAGGAAACGATGATGTGGCAAGAGGCAACTGCAGTTATGTGCAGAAAAGCTGTCAACACTTGTATAAGGCAAGGCACCACAACTACCTCGTACCCTACCCATATAGGTGTACTAAAAGACAAGGAGGGGGAACCATGGTGTAAGGATCAACAAACCACCAAGCGCCACGTACGCTTACGAAATATTCTATATCTCTCTCTACTGATCTCGAGAAAGATTCCATTAAGGTAAAAACCTCAACTGCAATTAGGATTTTGGGAAACCTTTCCCAAGGCCCACACTATAAATATACGATGCCATGCATCACCAAAGATACGATAACGGTTACACTGAACCCAAGCATTATTCTCTCAGATTCCTTATAAGCTTTAGTAGCAATTCATTCATAACCCTTACAAACTTAATCATTGGAGGAGGACCCCCGAAGGACCCCTCTCCGGCCCTCGTTTGTTACCTTATGCAAGAATACGGAGTGAAACGGCCGAAAAAGCAACTTAGATCTCCCTAGTGGTTCATACCCATTGTGAACCTTAAAAGGCATTCTCTTCAACTTTGTTGAGAGTGTTGATTGTTCTCTTCACAGCCAGAACAATTTGGCGCTAAAAGGAGGGCCTAGAGTTCTTTCTAGCTCCGTTTCACATAACCTCCAAACAAAACTACAACTTTCCTCAAATAATGAACAACACAAAACAAAGCCTACGATCCAAGTCAAGCGAGCGCCGACAAATTGAAGTTGGGTGACCCTCGAACCCTCAACAATATCCAGAGCCTCGTTATATCAGTGACTCAAACCTGCACTATGAACAAGACTGGAATCCCATTCCCATCCATAACCCCCTTGCTGTTATGGGTGCACAAGAATAAGAAGATGTCGAAGCAACGCCTTCTGCGGTGAAAGCACCTCCTCTCATAAGACCAGAGTTCATCATTCCCTCTAGTGGAGGGTTGACATCAGAGGAAATGGAAACTCTTGCACATAGCCTCACGCAAGCTATCATTGCTGCTTGAAGCAACCCAGTAGTACCTCCCCCACCTAAACACAATGCTTTGAGTAACCCTATTCCTTATCCTCCTTACGAGGAGGATAAGACAAAAAAACGACCCTATGCCACTGAACATGGAGGAGCAAGGCACAGAACCTGTAGCGTAAAAGATAGAATGGAACCTAGAATTGTCCTTGCAAAACAGAGATTAGGTTCGCAGGCTCAAAACAAGTGCCAAACAAAAATCAGCTCTGTCCCCAAACAGGAAGCGTAGAGCAGCCTGAAAAGCTATATACCTGTAGAGTCCGCTGCATCTTCAGGACAGAAAAGAGGAATACATTGCAGTCTAGGACCCAAGGGCTCAAATGTCAGAGTAAGGTTAGGTCTAAGGAGAGAAATATTCGAAGAAGACTCTGAGCAAAGACTCAGGATGCCATGTCACACTCAAGCCTCATGGTTTGGGGGGCATGAGAGTAAGGAAGGAAAAGAAACCATCAAGGATCGACAGAAGCAGTTTGACGTCTCTTTAGACGAGACAGAACCTGCCACAAACCAGATCAGGCCAAGAAAGTCCAATAAAGAAAAGACAACCTACCTGAGAAAGGAAGAAACGCAAACATAGTTAAACAGGTTGGGGAAAAGTCAGAAAGCAGCAACATCCTCTCCAACCCAAAACATCAGAATACCTAGCACCTAAAGATTTTCCCCTTAAATTGTTAGTGTGCCAGCAGACCGAGTAAAACTACCTGGATATGTGAGATATGATGGAAGTACAGATCCCACATAGCACCTCAACGCCTATTAAGGACACATGTCCTTAGGGGCTCACAGTGACGCTTCCAGGTGTAAGAATTTTGCCCTGACCTTGAAAGGACTGGCTCAGACCCGGTTTCAATGCCTTCATGAGAGTTCTGTCACTAGCTTTGATGATCTGGCTGCAAGGTTCATGAGCCAATATGCATCATTCGTTAGGCGACCCAAACAGTCCATTGTGATGATGAAGTGCAAGCAAAAAAAAGAGGAATCACTCAATGAATACATCGCACAGTTTAGCACAAAGTGCTTAATAGTTAGCAAGCCCGAAAATTCCATCATTCTCCTAGCTTTCAGGTCAGGGTTGAATGATGAAAGATTCGATGGCAGAAGGTTCAAGAAAGATGATGGTTGGATAAACATTCACAACATGGATAATGTTAGAGAAAGAACAGAAAGATTCACAGCCTCAGAAAATTTTAGACATATTGCTACTGGTCTCAGAAGAGAAAGACATGAGAAAAGAAACCACAACAACTACAACAACAATAATCGCAGCAGCAACAGAGAATCACACCTAGGAGACCTGATACGGGAACAGGGCAAAAGGACCTGATATGGGAAGAAATCACAGAGATAAAACCAGGAGACCTGCACTCCGCACCTTCGCCCAGCTCACGCCCCTGAACGCCCCTAGGGCAAAAATTTTCCACCTCCACCAGAATTCCAGATTGTGGGAAAAACCCCCTCCATCCCGCAAGTCCGGAAACAATATGAATCAATTTTGTGACTTCCAAGGGAGTCTAAGACATTCCACAGAATCCTGCATGACCCTAAAAAATAACCTGGAAGATCTGATCTAGAAAGGTTAATTTAAAAATTATGTGAAATGGAACGATGAGCAGAAAAACAAGGCAGAAGCTGAGAACAAGAGGAATCCAAATCCAAGCCAAGATGAAGGTGAAGCCAAGAGGCAAAAGACAACGCCTATCTTCGTGATCTTCGTCAAATTTAGGGGCATAACCGATGGAGAAGCACATTTGACAACCGTCACCCAACCTATAGCCAGGATTTTTGAAGTTCATGAAGAAGTTGAAATACGAGAACACCATGACATGAACTTTACCAGACTAGACTGTAAAGGGATCTCTTTCCCTCATTCTGATCCCCTAGCCATGGTGGTGGAGATTGCAGAACAACCAATCCACATAGTCTTGATAAACACAAGAGCAGATTTCAATGTGATATATAAGAGCTGTTGGGATAGAATGGATGTTGGGAGCCAACATCTGGTAAGGGCAACAACTCCCATAGTTGGTTTCTGAGGCCAGTCAATAAGTTCTGAAGGAAAGGTCACCCTGCCAGTAACCATTCAAGATAAGAAAGGAGTCACCATTATCTCTCCGCAAGAGTTTTATATCATTGATGCCCCAACAAGGTACAGCTGCATCCTAGGCGGGAAACTGTTGGGAGATATAATAGTAACTCCCTCTTCCTTCCATCAAACACTCTTATTTATAGGAGAAAATGGGAAAGAGAGTAGAGCTAGAGGCTGTCAGCAAATGGCCAGGACGTGTAACATGATCAAAGTTGTCAGAACCCACAAGTAGAGGCCCAGACGGGAGAAAGAAGGAAAGGAGGAAAGAAAAAATATAATGTTTATAGAAGAAGCGGCAAGAGATTTAGGGACAGTCTTAACTCTCAGGGAATGGGGAACAGGTGAAGTAGACCCTAGGCCCTCTCTTGATGATGAATTAGGAAGCAAAATACCTCCCAGGACCCTCGAGCCTGAGGAGACAAAACTGGAAGAAATACCCCTCAACAAAGCATGCCCTAAAGACTTTTACCCCTTGCCCAGAATCGACCAGCTAGTAGATTCTACAGCAGGGCATGACTCTGTTGCATGGATACCTTTTCAGGATACCATCAAATATTCATGGACTCATGTGACAAAGAGAAAACGACATTCATTTGCTTAGTTGGAGTCTACAATTACAAGATGATATCGTTCAGCTTGAAAAACGCTGGTGCCACATACCAACACCTCATGGACCAAATCTTTGCTAACCAAAGGGGGAGAAATTTAGAAGTGTATGTGGATGATTTGATTGTTAAAAGTAAGAATGAAGAAGACCTCAATCCTGATCTCAAAGAAACTTTCGAGAACATGAGGAAACATAACATGAGACTGAATCCTAAAAAAAGTGTGTTTGGAATTAGGTTTGGGAAGTTCCTAGGATTCATGGTGTCTCAGAGAGGCATAGACGCAAACCTAGCCAAGGTACAAGCCGTTCTGGATTTGGTAGAACCGAAGTCTAAGAAGGATGTAATGAGACTCACTGGAATGGCGACTCTCTCTAGGTTTATTGCCAAATCAATGGAGACGAAGACTTCTTTTGGGAAGATGAGCAGAAGAAAGCTTTCTAGGAACTAAAAAACCATCTTCATATACTACCCACCCTGGCAAGGCCTATCACAGGAGAAACTTAATATTTGTATGTTGTTACCAGCCAAACAATTGTGAGTGCAGCAATAGTCAGAGAGGAAGGAAATGTACAACAACCAATATATTTCGTAAGTAGGATCTTGCTGGATGCTGAAACTCAGTATTCCCTAATTGAGAAAACAACCTATGCTGTTGTGGTGGCTGCTAGGAAACTCAAGCCTTATTTTGATGCCCACCAGGTAATCGTATTGACTGATTTACCCCTGGAAAAATATTTGGACAAAATAGAAGGATCAGGGAGATTAGCCAAATGGGCCATTGAATTGAATGGGTACGGGATAAAGTATCAAGCAAGGACTGCTATTAAGGACATGCCTTAGCAAATATATTTGCAGAGTGCACCCACAGCCCTGAATTGAGAAAAGATGCTCCGATTTGGCAGCTGCTTATCGATGGTTCTTCAATGAATATAGGGGTTGAGGCAAGAGTTGTTATGATCTCACCAGAAGGAAAAACCATAGAATACGCTCTGAAATTCCAGTTTAGAGCTACAAACAATGAAGCTGATTATGAAGCAGCAATTGCATGCCTACAACTCAGCAGAGCCTTAAAAGCCAAGCATGTCAGATTGAGAATGGATTCCCAGTTGGTAGTTAATCAGATCCTGGGTGAATATGAGGCTAGAGAGCTTTCAATGCAGAAATACCAAGCAAAAATCAAAAGCCTAATTGCGCTCTTTGAAGTAGAGAGACTCCCTAGGTTCCAAAATGAGCAGGCTGATGCATTTTCAAAATTAGGCAGTGCCAGCCAACATGAGATGAAAAGGTCTGTTCTTGTGGAGGTAAAACCCTAAAGCGCAATTCATGAAGATGCAACTTCAGCCTTTACCATTAACAAACAGAGCCTCCCCTCATCGATGGAACAGATTTTGAAGTACAAGGAAGAATGTGAACCGCTAGAAGATCTCAATAGAGCTAAGAAGATCAAAAACCTGGCACCACAATTCGCAGTTATCAATAACAAACTATATAAAGTGGCCAAGAGTGGTCCTCTACTGAAGTGTGTCACCCCTAAAGAAGCAGAGTACATTCTGAGAGAAATCCATAAAGGAGTTTGCGGTCATCACCAGGGCTCCAGATTCTTGGCTCACAGAGCTTTTAGGGCGGGATACTACTGGCCAAACACTCTTTCAAAAGCAAAAAGCATAGTAGAAAAATCTGAAAAGTGCCAAAAATTTGGCCCCAGCATCAATGCACCTTCCAATGAGCTGACATTCATCCACAACCCAATTCCTTTTGCTCAATGGGGCCTGAACCTCTTAGGGCCATTTCCTGTGGCTCCAGGAGGGGTCAAGTTCTTCATAGTGGGTATGAATTATTTTACTAAGTGGGTGTGGATTATTTTACTAAGTGGGTGGAGGCTGAACCTCAGGCTACAATCACCTCCAAAATAGTTGAGAATTTCATATGGCAACATATCATCACCGGATTTGGATTACATATCGTCCTGACAATAGATAATGGATAACAAGTAGATCTTGGATGGGCTAAAGAAAAAACTAGATGAATTAAAGGGTAGGTGGTCTGAAGTCTTGTATAATGTACTATGGTCGCTTAGAACATCTCCTAAAGAGGCGACAGGACAGACCCCTTTCAGACTGGTATACGGTTCAGAGACCCTACTTCCTGTAGAAATTTGCATTCCAACCCTATGCACTCAATGCTATGAAAAAGCTGAAAATGTGGAGTCAAGGCTGCTAGACCCAGAATTTATTAAAGAAATACGAGGATAAACTGCTCTGAAAATGGCAGCCTACCAGAACAGGGTGGCCAGACTCTACAACAGGAAAGTGAGAGAAAGAACTTTTCAAGTAAGAGACCTGGTTCTAACATATGCCTGAGCTGCCCAGATTCGAGACCATGGAAAACTCTCTGAAACATGGAAGGGGCCCTACGTGGTAACCCAAATTTAGGCCATGGGGCTTACAAGTTGAAAAAGCCTAGACAAGAGGAATTCAGGCACAATTGGAACTAGGGTCTTAGAGAAATGCTACGTGTAACTCTTTTATAATGTAGATTTTCTTCTTGTAATGAATGTGATCTTTGTGATCTTTTAATGAATCAAACCGATTTCCAGCATGTGTAATACAATATGAACTGTACAAAGAATATGACCTGCGAATCCATTCCAACCCTGAGAATCTAAGGATAAAAATCCAGGATGTTGTTCAATATGAGATCCGGATTAATAAAACCTATTACCTTAACCTTGAAAACTAAAGCTTTTCAGTTAAGAAAGACTTAATTTTGGCTCATTTTCCTTTGGACAAACACTTAATAAGAAAGCTACTTAATGCCCTAATAAGATAGTTCCTTGTCCCATATAGGTTTTTCCATCCTTAGGTCAAGCATCTCTACAGAAAAGTTATTCTAAGTACCTTGAAGAGAATTTCTTAGGAGTCCAAACAGTAAAGGCTAATAATTCTTGGGTCAATACCCTTCAGGACAGATTTTTTACACCTTGAAGAGGTTGTTCTAGATCCCAAAAAAATAAAAAGCAATCCCCAACACCTTAAATTTATAAAAATAACTAATAATTTTACAAGCCAAATGAAATAGAGAATCAAACACTAGTCCAACTTGCTTAGATTACAATTGTATAAATTCCAGTTAACATACCAAGGTTATACCTCATAAAGAAGATAGTAAGTATGAATAACTACAAAACTAGCTCATACCCTTTAGAGGGGGCCTATATTCGTATAGGAATAACTGCCTACAAGCCTACAACAACATAAACAAAGGAATAGAAACTTGGAAGATAGAACGAAGACTAAAAGTCAGAAATCAACTTGTCATTTCTTCAAAAATTACAATATACAAGTTTACAAAAAAAAAAATAGATGTACATAGCCAGACATAAGATATAAAATACAAAATGAAAAAAAATCAGGCGTTGGAGCACAAGGAGACCCGTCATTTCGAAGGAGGAGCAGAGGCAAGGCTTGAGGAGACTAGCTTCTGAGATGGGGACTCTTCTCTTGGGGTTTAAAGAAGAGGGTCACTTTCCTGAACTGATTGACTTTACACTTAATTTTGGAGGGTTGGAGATGTCGCCTTACAGCGCTCCAGTTAAAGTCAGGTACTGAATAAAACAGGCATATAGCATCATGACCCTGGCTTTGACAGCAGCATCTTTCTGGTAAAGGGAGGTAACTTTAGCAATCTACTCCTTATGATTTTTATGTGCGAGCTCAAGAGCAGATTGAGCTGCGGCAAGTTCCTCCCTGGTACCGCTCAAGTTGAAGACTTTTAGGGCGAAGATTTTGAATTCGTTCACCTGAAGTTGTGCCACCTGGAGGTCCTTCTCCATACCAGAAAGACACAGTTGATACCCTTTACATTACTCCTAAAGTTCAACAACCCTCTTCTCAGCATGGCCAGCTCTAGCAAGATCATCCTTAAATACTGAGGTTGAAGCCCGGACACACGTAGGGAACGTGGAGAAAGTCCCACCCACAGGAGGAAGGGGCCCAATGGCCTTCACCAAGTCCTGCATAGCCTTCAATTGATATTGTAGCAAATCTTCGAGCCCAGCAATAGCTTTGGCTTTCACTGCAAGCTCTGACTCAAGATCAACCACTTGGCATCTTAGCTCATCTGCCTCCTTAGCTTTGGCTGACAGAGAGGAGGAAGATTCCTATAGTTGTTTCTGCATAGCCGCAAGCTGAGACTCTGCGGCAACTTGATCCCACTTCCTGGCAAACAGCTCGTCCTTTAGACGTTGTACCTCTACCTTGACACCCTCAAACTCTACCTCATACTTCTCCCTCTGTTGACTCACCTCCTACCTGAGTTGGGAGCGGGGCTCCTCAAAATGATCGCATCTGCTCACCTATAGCTCTTTCTCCTTAAGGGCAGCTTCAAGGAGAGAACCATCCCTTAGGTGAGCAGCATGCACAGCCTCCACCTCAGCACTTAACTTCGCGTAAGCTTCATCCTTAGCAGCATTTTCAGCGCGTAGCTTTGCATAAGTTTCGTCCTTGGCAGAAGCTTGGGCCTCTAGATCCTTGATCCTCTGTGTAAGCTCGGGAGGAGCTGCTACCTCAGAAAGCTTCGTTTTCAGCCCCTCAGCCTCCTCAACAACCAAGGGAAACTTGGACTTTAAGTCCGGTAATGTGTTTCCCTGAGCTGGAGGACAACCTGAGTCCGAAGGTTCCTGACGCTCGACTCATTGAGCTTCTCAAGTAGGCGCAATCGTTCAGCATTTTCAATCTAACTTAGAGAGGGAGCAACCATTACTTCCTCCCTCTGAGTCACCAGAAGCCCGATGGGCTCATACGCCTCCTCTTCAGGAGGGTTGGACCTCAAGAGGGAGGTAACTTCCTCATCAGTGTCAGGCTTGGCCATTGACGAAGCGCCTATATCCTGCCTCGAGTTCAAATACATCCTCTCTGAGAAAAACGAAAATCAACGTAAGAAAGGCGACCATTTACGGAGAAACACGGTTTGATTAAAGTTAAGTCACATACCAGAACGAAGAGAAAAGGGAAGTGAAGGAGGTCTCTACTCCACCACCACAGAAGTCTTACCCTTACCCTTACTCCTCCGATGATTAGTTCGAGCAGGCTAGGGGGCAGAAGTGTCAGCGACAGCCTGCACTGCAGCGACTGCAAGGGGAACCATCATAGGTTCAGGAATGGCGGCTTCAGGAGCCATATCCTCCACAGTGGCCCCCTCTAACTCAGCAGCTGGCTCAGCTACTGCAATAGAAACTGCACAACCATACACAAAAGAGAGATTTAGTCCTGAACACCTTAGAAGTTAAGGAAATAAACATAGACCTGATATATGATTTACGAACCTGTAGTAGCCAAGTTAGGATACAGGAATCCTTTGCCATCGTCATCTGATACATCGATGAAAGATTCAAAATTGGCGAACTCATCATCAAGGAAGAAGCACTTCTCTTAATCAAAGACTTCAACCGAGAGGGCCCCACCCTCGGTCTGAGCTGCAGAGGCTAACCTAGGGTAGCCGATTCCTCCACGGACGGAGGGACTGATTCGGCGGGGGCCTCAGTCACATCCGCTGCTGCGTTTATCACCGTTGTAAAAAGAAGACAAATAGTAAGGGGAGAGCGAATTGAGGATATTATAAGCAGGTCAGCATAAGCATGTAAAATTCAGTTACCTGAAGACGCAGGATCAGAAGCAATAGTTGTAGGGTGGTCACATCTTTGCTTGACCCGTTGTTCCTAGGAAGGTTCGATAGGAGGAAGAGAAGTGACCCCGACAGAACGAGGGTTCTCCTTCTATTTCCTCTTCTTCCTCACCCTTGCCAAGGGTAGGCCCTTAAAAAAGGCCACCTCCCCAAATACAGGGGCAGTGGAACGAAGATCCCCAGAAGAAGACACTCTCTCACCCTCCGTAGGTGGAGGAGCGAGAAGAGCTGAAACAGCTAAGGCAGGCAACCTCAACCCTTCTCTCTATGGTTTCGTCAAAAACTTCTGAGAGAGAAGGTTAAAGTCAGGATGCACCTAAGCTGGCACATCATTGAATTTTCTCTGGAAGTGGGGGACCTTACCCACTCCACAGAGTTGTTGGTGTTTACCATCGGGCACAACCTAATCAACGTCGAAGGAAGCGACCACCCTGTTACCCATCAACGGGTCCTGATAGTAATCATCAGCGCTGATGAAAATCAGCCACTGTTACTTGGGCCAGGGCCTTGGAGATCTGGTCCTAGAGTTGGTAGTTATTGGAGAAGCTCCTCTTCCCATCTCTAGGACACTCTGGAGCACCTGCTCTGAAGAATTCCCTAGAAGGGGTTATACCTAGGTTGGTATAGTAAACCTGACCCCCAAAGTCTGCTGGAAAATAACAGGGAAAAAGGGTGAGCATAGATCAAAAAAACATCAGAAAAAAACTCAAAACAAAGTTAGTCGTGATTACCAGAGGTCAGGAAAATTGACCTTCCCACCAGGGATAAAGCTGGCTCCCTGCGTAGCACCACCTCGTGGCAGAGCCACTTATGGGAATGGAGAAAAGCATACCTCTCCAAACGGATCAACTTCCTAACTTCATCCATTGTTAGGGGAAGATGAAGTACAGGGGTGGTCCAGTAAACTGAAGGATTGCAGCGGTAGGGGTGGTTAGTTGTAAGAGGCACCCTCACCCATACTGTTCTATCAAAATAAAAATTAGAAAGGTCTGGGACGACCACAGTCGCCCCGTTTACTACCTTGGTCGAATAATACGACTTGTTACTCCCTTGTTCAATCTTAAACAAAGACCTAAATAGGTCTAAGGTCAAAGGGTAACCTATGAACTCACAATGCCATATGAAAGAAATGATCTTCCTCACGACTTGAGGCATTAATTAATTCAAAGACAGTTGATAGAAACACAACACCTTCTATAGAAACCAATGTATTGGGAAACGGAGCCCAAAAATAAAGTGATATAAGTTCATAGGAATGTAAACGTCCGTAGACGGAGAAGTAGTGATAATAACGTGGTGTGCCTACATGTCAGGCTCTCCATGACGACACCAATATCCTTGTTCAAGGGATAGACGAAACTTATCCTCGATAACAAACTGTAACCACCCTTCGACCATGATATCAAAAACCTTCTCAGAAAGAGTAGTTTGAAGAAACTTACCCTCGGACTCGTCTACATTCAAAATATTAAAGGTCATCGAGACCTCAGCAAAAAGATCCAGAGAAGCTGAGGCAAGGAAAGCATCTCAGTGTAGGTGCTCCCACTCAACGTGCACCCAACCAGAAGGATCCCTATCTACGTCCCTAACCCTATTGGCCAAGGGGAATGGATGACAGACTTGGCTGTCTGATTTATTCAACTGAAAGTCATATGTTAAGTCAGTAACAACGGCCATCTTCTTCCTACCCATATTTTTAAGAAAAAGTAAAGACAGAGAGAGTCAACAAGGCAATACGATCGAAGAGCAACACAAAGATGGCAAAATCACAAACAGTAGAAATTCAAAGAGTTTACTTGAAGAAGAAAGAGATGTTCAAGAGTTGAGAAAGGTTTTAAAGTGGAAAACCAAGGGGTATTTATAGATTTCTCAATAAATGCATCAATCATAATTGTTAAGAAGATGAACGACCACAATTAAAGGAAATTTAAAATTGCTGAAATAAAGAAAAGCAAATGGGCGGGAAAATGAAACAGTAAAGCGCAAGTGGCACCACGCGTCCACACGGGATTTCATTCGCAGACAGTCAAGAAAAATCCACCAATCGCGTGTCGAAGCGTCCCCAACAAGCTAAAATTCTCGTCACAAGTTACATTACGAAAAGGGGCAACATTAAATGTTGTCACATCCATACCCCCATTTCCCAAGATAAGTACTACCAAAGCCAAGCAACCTGAAAATTCAACAAACCATGATACAACGGTCATATGGAGCTATAAATATCGTTCTGAAAAATAACACCCTGCAAATATCATCCTGAAACACAACACCCTGTAAACATCGTCCTTAAATACAACACCCTGAAGATATAAACCTGACATAGATGCAAGCGGGTATTGTCCATTTCTCATAACATGTCTGCTAAAACACATGGACTAGGGTGCATGTATAGGGATAGTGCCATCACACATCTCATAATAAACAAGTAAAAAAATGGAAATTTTCTTTCAAAAAACCAGCTGAAATAGGCACCCCAACTCTAAAGAGCACTCAAAGAAGAACATAAACCAAAATAGACCTGTTGACTCCTTCTATCGGGACTCAACAGGCCTGAGGGGTAAATTGTATGTGCTGGAACATGACCCTTAGTCGACCCTGAAAGAGGAGAAACCCCAATCACCACCATGAACGAAGGGCAGGACGAAACAACAGGACCCCTTCAGAAGTCCCAGCTCCCTGGGAAAGACGACTTAGTTCCCTAGAGGAGTAAACTCACTCCTCAGCCAAGATTTAAAACGATAGGACTCACAGAAGCAGTAGGGTCATATCAAAAGGACCTTGACAGGGAGACAGGAACATAAATACCTACAGGATAGTTAACTTACAGAATGATGGCAACGGAAACGATGACGTGGTAGGAGGAAACTACAGTTATGTGCAGAAAAGATGTTAAGACTTGTATAAGGTAAGGCACCACACCTACCTCGTACCCTACCCATATAGGTGTACTAAAAGTCAAGGAGGGGGGACTATGGGGTAAGGATCAGCAAACCACCAAGCGCCACATAGGCTTACAAAATATTTTATTTCTCTCTCTACTGATCTCGAGAAAGATTCCATTAAAATAAAAACCTCACTGCCATTAGGGTTTTGGGAAACCTCTCCTAAGGCCCACACTATAAATAGACGATGTCATGCATCACCAAAGGTACGATAACTTTTACACTGAAACCCAAGCATTATTCTCTCAGATTCCTTATAAGCTTTACTAGCAATTCATTCATAACCCTTACTGACTTAATCATCAGAGGAAGACCCCCGGAGGACCCTTCTCCGGCCCTCGTTTGTTACCTTGTGCAGGAATACGAAGTGAAACGATCGGAAAAGCAACTCAGACCTCCCCAGTGGTTCATACCTATTGTGAACCTTAAAAGGCATTATCTTCAACTTTGCTGAAAGTCTCGATTGTTCTCATAACAGCCGGAACATTTAGGTATACACATATTCGGATTATGACACATTGATTTTTGTCGATTTTCGAGTGAATTATCAGTCAGGCAAAAGTTTTTCAAGTTTAATGTTAGATTTTTGCTGTTTTATTTGACTTGTTTGATTAGCTAAAAGTATAAGTCGATCTTGTTAGATTTTAAGATAAATGGATAAGTTAGTCTTTCAGTAAGATGTTTGGCAAAATTAAATATTAATTGCTTACTTTTTATTCAAAAATTATTTAATAAGACAAAAGTCAATAAAATAACTATCAATGAAAATAGTCAAATATAGCAAATTTTTGTTTTAAGCTAATAGCTAGCTTTTATTTTATCCAAAAAGCAACCATTTATGATAAACTAGTACGGAAACTCGTGCAATGCACAGATTTCTTCATATCAATAAATATAAGCATTTGACTTTCAAATAAAGATGTAACTCTATCATTGTTATCAAGTTTAAAAATATTTAGTAAAATGTAATGATTGTATAATAGATTTACAACAATTTGCTAATAGACCATTTGAATGTGAACATTGATTCAAAACTTAATAAAAATATTCAAAAAACAAATATAAACATCAAATGTGTTTAAAATAAAAATTACCATAGTTCACAATTATTTCCTTTTGATTAATAATTTACTGAAACAAATGATTAAAAATCTATAACTTTTCATAATACTATTATTTAGTAAAATATTTATTATGTTTTAGATAAAAAAAACTATATAATTAATTTTTTTGGTACATAAATAATCCAGAATAGGTGTACCTAATAATATTCAAATTTGGAGATGTAAATAACTTTTCTTACTTTGCAGAGTTTTATAATAAAATTTTGCTGAAAATGCAAAATTTAAGTACAATGGTGTCACACAATATTGAAAACTTAACAAAATAATAATATTTGTAACTATTATTTTCAAATAATTACTTATTTTTAGATTTATGATATGCAATACATTTTTTTGCTCTAGGAAAGATTTGCCAAATATTATTCATATTTGTAAATAACTTTCTTAATTTATATTGTTATACAATAAAATCTTGCTGAAAATTCAAAGATAAAGTGAAAAAGTATCATATATATTGAAAACTTAATAAAAATATTTTATTCTATCATTTTTGAATAATTAATTATTTTTGTATATGTAATAATTAATTAATTATTCATGTAGTATCTAAGGTCTCACCTATTATAATAATAATTAGGGAAATTTGCAAAGAAACACCTTTTAAAACCACTTTTTTGTAAAGAAACACCTTTTATAATTTTTTTTGTAAAAAAACACCTTTTAAGAGACTTTTTTTTAAAAAAAACACCTTAAATCAGTTTTCGGTGACTTTTGTCAACTTTCCGGCGTTGACTATGCCAGTCAACGCCGGAAAGTTGACCAAAGTCACCGGAAAATGATTTAAGGTGTTTTTTTTAAAAAAAAGTCTCTTAAAATGTGCTTTTTTACAAAAAAAATTATAAAAGGTGTTTCTTTACAAAAAAGGGTTTTAAAAGGTGTTTATTTGCAAATTTCCCTAATTATTATTATTATTATTAATTTTTTTTAAAATTTTTTTAAAATTTTTTTTTTTATAATAATAAAAATAATTTTTTTTAAAAAAAATAATATTAATAATAAAAATAAAAATAAAAATAAAAACAAAAATTTTAAAAAAAGTTAAAAAAAATTTAAAAAAATTAATAATAATAATAATAATAATAATAATAATAATAATAATAAATATTATTATTCTTATTTTTTAAAAAAAAAATATTTTTTTAATTTAATTTTTATTTTTAATTTTATTATTATTATTATTTTTTTTAATTATTATTATTGTTATTTTATATTTTTTTATACTTTTTATTTTTTTTATTATTATTAAATTTTTTAAATTTTTTTTAAGTTTTTTTAAAATTTTTGTTTTTATTTTTATTTTTATTTTTATTATTAATATTATTTTTTTAAAAAAATTTATTTTTATTATTATATAAAAAAATAAAAAAAAATTAAAAAAAATTAATAATAATAATAATAAGGGAAATTTGCAAAGAAACACCTTTTAAAACCCTTTTTTGTAAAGAAACACCTTTTATAATTTTTTTTGTAAAAAAACACCTTTTAAAAGACTTTTTTTTAAAAAAAAACACCTTAAATCAGTTTCCGGTGACTTTTGTCAACTTTCCGGCGTTGACTGGCATAGTCAACGCCGGAAAGTTGACAAAAGTCACCGGAAACTGATTTAAGGTGTCTTTTTTTTAAAAAAGTCTCTTAAAAGGTGTTTTTTTTACAAAAAAAATTATAAAAGGTGTTTCTTTGCAAAAAAGGGGTTTTAAAAGGTGTTTTTTTGCAAATTTTCCTAATAATTATCATATCATGTCATATAATTATCTAATATAACAACCATTTGCACACGTGTCACTACAAGAATGTCACTACAAGAATGTTTGTTGGAAGTTATTGTAAGGCTGCCACGTGTTAATCTCTAAACTAAATTAAAAAATGGAAACATCTATTGGATCCCAAATGGTACGCATCTCTTTGGTAGTAAGGTAAATAAAGGAAAAGATTGTTAGAATAATCACATTAATGATAATTGTCTAATTTTATTCTCTTATTTTAAAAGATATTGGCTTCATTTCCATTTTCATTTAAAATATCTTTTTTTTTTCTTCTATTTATCACATTATCATCTAATCACACGTAAAAATATGACCATACTAAAACTATTCCTTATTTGTTCAAATAAAATTATTACTATAATTAAGACTGATGAAAGTTGTAAACGATGCTATATTAGAGTTCGAACAATGTGTTTCAAACTCTAATATTGCCAAGATTAAATGTATGAGGTTTTGTGACAAACAAATTAAGCTATCAATGATATCGATGCTTATAGGAGAAAGTAATGCAATAAAACAACAAAAAAATTTAACGAGGTTCACCCAACTTAGGCTACGTCCTCCGGTGTGTAGTATCTCTTATATTATCATAAGAGTTCAAAGAACTCTCAAATATGGAGAATTACAATAGAGAAGAGATATAGGCTAGTGTTTGGCTTGGGGGTATTTTTTGTGGATGATCCTTTATGTGTGAATGAGAGCTCTCTATTTGTAGGAGAGATCTCACTAAGTAACATTAAGTACATTAAAAACTATGAATAAATGATAATGAAACATCCCCAAATACTTGAAGAGTCAAAAACAGCATCCTAGGAGTACCAGGACTTCGTTCGACCAAAACAGGGGCTTGCTCGGTCGAGCGGTTTGGTCGAGCGAGCTATAGGAAATTTCTGGTTGCATTCTATATGCTCGCTCGACCCATTCTGAGCTCGCTCGGTCGAGCGAGCTGGTCGAGCTGCACTTCAGAAGGCTTCTGACAGTATTGCTCGACTTGCATAGTAGAGCATCTTGAGTTAAACCTTTGCACTTCTTCATTAAGTCCCAAACTCTCATGAATAACTCATACTTCATTACCTCATTAATCCATACTCTTAATCACCATCATAAACTACAATCATCAAGACTCAACTTAATACACCTACGTTAACATACTCATTGGATTCCAAACCCAAGAGTCACACATGATTGCACACACCAAATATGCATTCAAGTCACACCATTCATAACAAAAGTATTTTGTTTTCCTTAAAAAAGTATGACCATACTAACAATAATGCTAATTTGCTTATTCCTTCATTAGTTTAATTCTTATGATTCAGCAATTATTCTATAATTAAGGTGATGAAATTATTCGTTTTTCCTAAAAAAATATGACCAGTACTGGTGATTTGCATATTACTTCATTACTTTAATAATTATGAAATTTTAAAGCTAAAAGAAATTATCATAATACTTAAATTAGTATATATATATATAAAAATTTAAAAAATCCCATGTATTATACGGGTACTACACTTGTAGTTACTAATAGTTGAACATTTTAAAACCTCTAATATTTTGTCATTTGGACAGCGTTATTAAAAGAGTTTATGTGGAATTTGACAACTCTTTTTAATAAGTTGATTTTTGAATAATTAATTATTTAGGCTATGTAATAATTTTTTCCCTACAATATCAAAGGTCCTACCTATAATAATAATAATAATAGTTACTAATAGTTGAACATTTAAAACCTCTCATATTTTACCATTTGGACAACCTAATTAAAATAGTGTCATGTAGAATTTGACAACTCTTTTAATAAGTTGTATGATTTTTAAAACTTTTTAACCAACTAACAAATTAAAAGTATCAACAAAATCTTAACACAAATACCATTTACCATACACCCAAGATATATTCTCGTCGTCCCTCTCAGTGTATGTTGATTTCTATTTAAGTTATCCTACTCTTTTTTCAAAATTATACCCGACCTCCTCCTCAACTTTTTTAATATCCACATATTTAAACTATCTTTAATATCAATTATATAATTCAATCTTTCTCTACAATAATACTTTTCTATTAATGTCAAATGTTTCATTTGTTTTTTTTTCAACACTATTTACCCATTACTCTTGTATTTCACTCCTAACCTCTAAGTTAAAAATAGTCAAATAGAAACTTATTTTACCCATCTTAATGAACGTGAATTTATAAAACCAAAGTTTTAAAATGTTTATTATGCTAATTTAAAGATATTAAAAATTAAATTAGTGTCTTGGCAAACCTACAAAACAAAATGAAATATTTATGTTTAATACAAAAAACAAAGACTATCATATTTGTTATACTAAATAATTAAATATTCCCACTATTTCATTTTAAATGTCTTATTTTCTTTTAATACGTTTATTAATGCACTAAATCGATACTTAATAGTAATAATTGTGTATAACTAAAAATTATAAAATGAAATATTAATAAACCACGAATCACCGGAAACTATTAATCACCTTTTCTTTTCATGTGATTATGCTGATGCTTGTAGCAGGCTGCTATGTAAGGAGCTGGACCTGCAAAATCACTTTGTTTCCTTGGACCAACTGGCTGATTGGATGAAGAAGCCAGTGGTGGGTAGATTTCGCAGCAGTGTCATTAGGAGCTGTTTTTGTGCTTTGGTTTATTGTATTTGGTCTCAGAGAAATGGTGTTATATGGAATGCTAAACTCTGTCATCCTAGGACTGTGGTTAAACGTATTAAAAATCTGTGTATGCCCAGAATCATGGGTGTTATGCCTAGGAAGGTTAGTGATAGTAAAAGAACCTGGATGATTAGGCTGCTTAGCTGAGGTTTACTTGGTAGGTGCGATGATTGCATCTACTTTAACTAGTTTTTCCTAATGTACTGTATGTCTTGACTCTTTATCTATTTTCCTAATGTACTGTATGTCTTAACTCTTTATCTATTGTAATGAATTTTATTACCTTTTTCAAAAAAAATAATAAATAAACCACGAATCAAACAAAATATCTATATATAGATTAAAAATAAAATACAAATTAAGAATGATAAATATATAATAATGTAAAAGCAAATAGGACATTTAAAAAGATTAAATAGTATTATATAACTCCATATTCCTCTTAAAAATTGTTCAAATTTTCTATGATGCAAATAAAGAAGAAAGAATAATCACAAATTCTTACTTAAGACCGTCTTTATTAGAGACGCGTCTTAAATGGGCCGGCCAATCATTACTTAGAAAAAACACTTAAAAAAATGCGCCCTGTGTAATTTTATTTGGAGTTGGTGTTATAACCTATTAAAGTTGGTATTATAACTTATTAGAGTTGTTATTATAACCAATTAAAGTTGGTATCTCCAAATAGGTTATAATACCAAATTTAATTGGTTATAAAACCAACTTCAAATACCAACTTTAATAAGTTATAATACCAATTTTAAAAGGTTATATTACCAATTCTAATAAATTATAATACCAACTAGAAATAGATTCAACCGCACACATCAATTTTTAAATTCTTTTTTTTAATTATTGGGTCTGAGCCTAAAAACCTCCTCAAACAGGTGAGGAACAATAATTAAGAGAATATTTTTACTAGTGGAAGAAAAGATAAAAAGATGTAGTACCAAATACCAATAAAGTGTACGTGTTCATGAGTAGATTTTGGCCCGGCCCTAGTCATCTTCCTTACAAAATAGTAATAGACTAGTACCTAGCAATAGCATACATACATATCCCCCATAAAAAAAAAAACAAAAAAAAAAAATCCAACTTCATATGATGTTTAGGAAGTGTCAAAATGGAGCTGTAGTTGTTCGATAGAGACCATGCTTTTTGGGAGTCCTAGTAGGAGGGTCTTCAATTAACTGCATTCCCCAAAAATATAGATATAATCATTATTTAAAAATAAAAATAACTATTCCTAATCAAAGGGTTGTCCACTACTACAAAAAGAGAACATAATTATAAGGAGATTATGTAGTGGGACCATTTCATATGGGAGTTATTATTTGTCGCCACCCTTTTCATAAAATCGCCACCCCCTTTATGATGAAATTACTATATTGCCCCTGCTGTTTTAAAAATTACAAAAATGCCACTAAACTAAACCAACACTATTATTATGGATTAATTACATTATTATCGCTTAATAATATTATTATTGGAACTTTATATGTATAGAATTTTCAGATGCGTTATTGTAGTATATTCGAGTTCAAACACGGTACTTTCTCTCTAAAAACTCATTAAAAACACTACGTTAACTTCAAACACTACGTTAACTGTACATCGAACATCAATGGCGTACGAAAACGAGAGTGGTAACGAATCGGTAAGTAATTTAAACGGTTCGATTTATAAGTTGAAAAAAAAAAAAAATTGTACAAGTCGCACAAACCAGTCGCACTTTTTGTGCTTCTGGCAGTCGCACATTTTGTGCCTTTGATTTGTGCGACTATAATTTTTTTTTTTTTTTTTTTTGTTTTGAATTTCAAAATAAATATATGTTGTATGTAATTAATTTATTCTTTAAATTGTTGTTATTTAATATATTTTATTATAATAATTACTCTAGTAGTATTGAATTTTAAGTAATCGAAAAAAAAAAAATTAAAAAATAAATTTTTTTACAAGACGCACAAACCAGTCGCACTTTTTGTGCTTCTGGCAGTCGCACATTTTGTGCTTCTGGCAGTCGCACATTTTGTGCTTCTGATTTGTGCGACTAAAAATTTTTATTTTTTTTAATTTTTTTTTTTTTAAAATTTTTTTTTTTTTTTTCAAAATTAAAAGTTATAAACAATGTAATTTAATTTATTATATTAATGTAATATTATAATTATTATTTGCAGGACTTTGAAAATTTAGGGGATAATGTAGATTATTCTGATAGATTTGTTACCGATAGAGAATTTGATTCTTTAGATGATTTACATGCTTGGGCTAATGAGATAGCAGTAACAATTGGGTTTCAATTTACACGTGCTTCATATAAAAAAAAAGAAGGACGTTCTAGAGTGAGTCTGTACTTAAGATGTCACCGCTACGATAAGAGAACGGGTGATTTGAATAACTTAGACAATGCTGCTCGACCTGGTTCCAAAAGTAGAGGTTGTGGGTGTAAATTTATGATTTTAGGAACTAGTCGTGACCCAAAGGAAAAACCTTGGACGGTTAGAGTGTTTCCTGGTGAAAAAGGAAGACACAACCACTCGTTTTTCATGTACAGAGATGGGCAAATAAGAGTAAATAAGATGCCTGTCGATATCAAGCAGCACATACGAGATCTAAGTGCAACTGGCATGCAACCAGCGTTTATAATGTCTTCAATTAGAAGAAATTATCCTCAGTATTATGCTAGTATGAATCAAATTTACAATGTGAGACAGTCAATCAGGACAGACGAGATGGATGGTAGGACTCCTCTTCAACACTGTCTGTATATGGCCACGGAGCATAATTATGTAGTTTGGACGGACTTGGATAGTGAGGGTCAGTTGACTAGATTATTGATTGCGAATCCAACATCTATCCAAATGCTACGTTCGTGGCCCTATGTTGTCTTGATAGACACAACCTACAAAACGAATAAGCAAAAGTGGCCCCTCTGCGAAATTATTGGAATGACGCCGACGAATCATAATTTCTTGGTTGCGTTCTGTTTGATGCGAGATGAGGCGGCGGTGTCTTATTCTTGGGTGTTAGAAAGGCTGAGGGATATTTACGGCAGAGTCCAGAAGCCGGATGTAATCGTAACGGATCGGGATGAGGGTTTGTCTGCAGCTATTCATGCCGTGTTTCCAGGTAAACAGGTTTTAATTATTAATTATCGTCGATGTATATATATATCTCAATTAATTTTAAATGTATGTTTAATGCAGATGTGCGACATCTATTATGCATATGGCATATTGGCAATGACGTGGAGAACATGGTTGATAAATTGTGTGGCGGTAAGAAAAATCAACAGGGGCAGATATTCAGGCAAACAAAATGGAACCCCTTGGTTAACAGTTTGACCATTGCCGAATTTGAAAACAAATGGGAAGGAATTGTGTCCTTGTGGTCGACTAGGAACCGGAGCGTCGTGCGATATTTGGCTGGAACATGGATTCCTCTCAAAGAGAAATTTGTGCGGGCATGGACGAATGATTGTTTGAACTTAGGTAACCCAACTACCAGTAGAGTTGAAAGCCAACACTCTTCTTTCAAGTACTACTTGGGTAGCGGTAACAGCTCATTCGATACGCTCTTTAAAAGGGCACACGCACAAATGGAGAATCAACAATCAAGAATAAGGCAAGCTCTTGAGGAATCTATGAATTCCATTTCACGGACGTCGCGTCTTAAATTTCTCAGACCGTTGTATCGTCAAGTTTCTATATATGCCTTGGAACTATTGATGTTGGAGCACAAAAGGATGTGTGACCTGGGCAGTTCTGTTTTACGTCAATGCGGTTGTGTCCTTCATAAAACCCACGGATTACCATGCGCGTGTTACTGTTACTTGTCTATCAGGTCTAACGGTGCTTTGTACTTCGACGATATACATCCATTTTGGAGAACGTTAAAGTACTTAGATGAAGAAGATGACGCCAACGAAGAAGTACGGCACGCAAACGCCGATGATAAAGAGTACTTTCAATCGTTGGTGGATGAAGTTTTAAAATCCGACCCCTCAGTTGTGCGATGCGTATCTCAGGTACTTGAACATCAACTACACCCTGATGGAGCAGATATACCTGAGCCACAAGCAAGTCCACCGAGGAAGGGGAGACCAATGACAAGCAGAACGCTAAAGAGAAACAAAAGCGCGTTTGAGTACAGCAGATCGTCCTCAAGGGGTCGTGGATCCAGATCTTCATCACGCGGGAGATCGAGTGGTAGATCTAGCGGGCGGACGCAACAATCTTCGGTTGGAATTAACTTTAGTTTCCACTTAGATGGTACCCTTATTTCTTTTGATATAATCTTATATGTGAGGTCATGTACAAAACCTGTGTCTCTGTCAGGGCGTCCAGTATGCTCCTACAGTCTCTCAATCTGCTAAGCTCACGGATTGGCTTATGCGGGGACCACATCTCTGCCCGGGTCTTGTTCGGCATGTCAGCTGCACGCGGATGGGGGCGGAAGGCTGGGAAGTACTCGTAAATCCAGGTCTGCAACAAGGTCAGACAGCCAGCAATAGTCTTGCAACCAGTCCTTGTCGCCATACCCAATTGGCGATACAAGTGTGTAAGCGTCAATGTCCCCCAAGCAATGCCAGCCTGGTCAGCGGCGACAACAAGAATAGGATGAGGACGCATCCCGACTCTTATCTTATCCACAAACAGCGTACAACCCACTAAAGCCATTAAGTACGCAGTAGATTGAGTATCTCTAGACTGAGAGCGGTGGCATAGCTGCAACAGTGCACCAACGTTAATGCTACCGCTGGTGAAGTGCCCCTTCGCATGCAGCTCCGACAATGGCTCTGCAAAAAGGCCGGTCAGGCCTAACTGCCACTCATGATCAGACGGTTCACCGGGAAGTGAACCGTCAATGCCAATCCCCAAAATGCGTTGCACGTCGTGCAACATTATAGTCATCTCCCCCCACGGCATGTGGAAGGTGTTTGTGTCAGGCTGCCACCTTTCCACAAATGCCGAAATCAGAGCACTGTCGATGTGCTTGTGCATTATATAAGGCAGACGACCAAGGGGACTGCCGGGTAACACCCTGTACAAATCATCAGACATGTCCTGAAGTCCGATGATTGAATCCAACGTCCTTTTCCGAGCACGACAGTCCAAAACCGGAGGGGTGCGCTCCGATCCCTCAAATATAACCTTTGCTACGTGCCCACCGTAGCTGGGTATTAAACTCGTATCAACAGGGCCCCCGGGCTGGGCTGAAGTGATCAACCAGTCCGTGTCCGCGGACTGCGAGCGCCTCCTCGCCCGTGGAGCCGCATCCTCAACCTGGCTTACTCCTGCTTGATCAGAAGTGCCAGCCGACCCACGCCCTCTACTCCTGAACTGACCACCACTCCCTCTTACGGTCGTCCAATCAACAGGATCACATGCAGGCTCATCCTGACCGAGAGCCTCTTCCAGACTAAGAAACTCGTCGGACTCAGTATCATCGTCATCTGAGCCGACCGTATCACTATGTACGCTACTCTCGCGCTCATAGCCACTACGCACTTGACGTAGGGCACTTGAACGATGGGCCTGCCTATGAAAGGCCGCCTGTTCTTGCCTTGCTCGCCTTGCGGATCCCGTCACCCCCCTCTCATGGAGATCCCCTCTCAGTAAAGTTGGCCTAGGTCTATTGCCGCTCAATAATCCTCTAAAAAACCCTTTTCCTTTACCTTGATTTCCAGCCATTTACTACAATTTTTTTTTAATAACTATTAATAAACTATTAAATTAAGACCACATTCCAAATTAATTTAAAAAATACTTACAAACATATTAATTACAAACAATTAACAACATAAATAATTCACAATTATTATATTCATAAATATTTAAACAACTAAAATTTAATAAATTAATTACACAAAATTAATTCATTCCAAAAAAAAAAAATTTAAATAATTAAAAAAACAAATTTCATTACAATTCGAAATTCAAAACAAAAAAAAAAAAAAAAAAAAATTTCCAGCCGCGTGCGACTAATAGTCGCAGTTTTTGTGCTTTTGAAGTGTGCTTCTGCACAGTGCGACTCCTTCTTCAACTTTTTTTTTTTTTTCCTTTTTTATTTTTTCATCAAATCTAAATTAAACACAACACATTCATAATACAATCAATTATAACATTTACTAAATAACATTAACTAACAAAAAAAAATATGAAATTCCATTAAAATACGAAAATAAAAAAAAAAAAAAAATTCTGGAGATATGCTGTCGCATGCGACTGAGTCGCACGTTTTGTGCTTTTGTACTGTGCGACTTTCTTCAAATTTTTTTTTTTTTTTTTTTTAAAAAATTTCAACAAATAAATTATTTACCTCGAATTTTGATGGACAATTTCGATTCCAAAGCTTTAACTCCGATTAATTTTATGTGAAGATTTTAAGTTTATGGAAGAAATGAGAGTGTAATTGAGTGATTTTGAAGTGTTTTATTGAGGTTTTTAGGTTAATGGCATTTTCGTAAATTTTTATAAATCTAAAGGCAAATTCGTAATTTCAAAAGGGGGAGGGTGGCGATTTTATGAAAAGGGTGGCGACAAATAAGAATCCGGTTTCATATTTAAGTAGTACTAGGTTTGGTTTTTCATAAACATGTAATTGCTATAAATAATAATAATAATAATAATAATAATAATAATAATAATAATAATAATAATTGTCATACCCCCAAATCCATGTAGTTCTAACTTCTAAGCTATTTTAGTAATTCCACATGTTACTACCCTTCCCACCCTTTTCCTCCCCTCCACCTCCACCTCCACTGTCCGTTTTCTTTTTATTTAACTCTTTTTTAACAACAAAAATTAGTACTTCACTAGTATTCATTAAGGGTGTTTAGTATGAGAATATAAAATGTAATGGAAAAGGAAATAATAAAGAGGAGTAACGGTAAGGGTATGGGTTGTAGTTATATGTTATTTTGTATGAAAATATAAAGGTTTGAGTGGTAAATGAAGAAGCAATGTCTTCTGTTACTGCTGGGATTTGAGTGGTAACAAACTAAGGGTTTGGGTTACTCTCAAGAAACGGAATGGGTAATTCAAGTCTCAAACCAAACAGATTGTAATGGATTGGTTAACTGTTCCATTACTAAGACTTTAAATTTTGCATACCAAACACAATCTAAATGTTCAATCGAGTCATTAAGTTGATTTTTGAGCTATTTTTAATTTAATTAAAATTAATTCTTATCAAGCTAGCTTTATAGAATAAAAAACTTATTTTTAAATTGGGTTAAAATCTAATTTGATTATAATTTCGAATATACTTTAGATTGTCAAAAACTTAATGCAAATACTGATATTAATTAGGCACGTAGATAGTACAAAATAAAAATATCCCAACAATTCTTTGAATGTTTCTATTTTTATGATCCAATGGTATATACTTCAATCACTATAGATTTTTTTAAACGACGGAGATATGTCATAATTTCTTTTAGGCAAAAGCTAACAGTCCTTATTAGACGATTTTTAATTTTATTAAAATATAATATAGTATTAAAAGAGTTAAAAATTTTGTTAGCAAGCATCTATTATCTAATGTAGTATAAAATTAAGATTTTATCACTAATTAGGCTTTAAAATACATATAAAATTATTTCGATCTTTTATTTTGTCTTCTAATTTACTCTTTCAAATATGTTACCGTACTAGTAAACTAATGCGCCTAAAGGGTTCATTAAGCTTTTGCCAATATAAAAAAAATGTGATGCTAAATTAAGGAATGATAATTTTATTTGAAAATATGAATTTGGCTCAAATTTAGTGTTTGGCAAATAAAAAAAATCAAATTTGAATTTGAGTCAAATCCACCATTGTTATAAAAAATGGTTAAATATGAGATATTTGAGAATACCTTCTAAAACCTTGTCATTCTCAAATTTTTTATTGATAATTTCATAATAAAAATCTACAATTTGAAATGAAATGTTTGTTCCCAAATGCAACGTAATATTTCTTGATACGTGATTTGTTGATAAATTCAAATTTTTGTATACTCACTCCAATTTATACCAATTATCCCATTTGGTTTTACATTTAATTAATGCACTAATTTAATTCTAAATATCTCTAATGTATAATTAAATATTATAAAAAATATTAATCAAATTTACATTGAGATATATCAAATAGTACATATTTTGACATCTAGAATAAAAATTAAAATACAAATTAAAAGTTATTGATAAAAAAAATCAATGAAACAATTAGTGTAAATGGAAAAAATTAATAGGTTATACAATGAATTAATACTTGAGCTAATAATTGAGTGCTTGAGCAATTATTAATATCTTACTAGCAAATGACACCTCAAAATATATTATATTAATTATTTTTATGTGATTTTAGTTAATAAAAACTATTTCGATATTATTTATGTCTCTTACATAATATTTTTTATTTTTCTAAACTTTAAACATCTTAAACAAAAACAATCATTTTGGTCGTATAATTAATGTTTCAAGAATGATATTTATAAATGATGCAAAACAAGTAAGACGGACCAAAATAACAATTAATGCAAGATAAGTGGGACGAATGGAGTATTTGTATTTCCTATGTTTCAAAGTTGTCTTATAAAGTATTTATTTGGACAATTTCACTATAAGGTTTTATTTTCTTTTATAGAAAGCTATTTTAAGGATCATATTACTTTAAGCCCCATAAAATTTAACTTTGATTAAGTATCAATTTACATTTTTCAATAATATGGGCAAGATTAAAAATTACATCTAAATGTAAATTAAAAAATGAACACTTATTAATGCACTATTCTTTAGTCTTTCTTATATAATTCCACAATCTTTATTGTGCACCACACCTAATTACACTCCATAGCTTTACTCCTCAAATTTATGATTGATGCACACTGATTTAGTATATATTCAATCTAATCAAAATCTTTATTAAAAAAAAAAGAGTCTACTCAAAATCTATTTCACATTTACTCTAAAGTGGAGGAAATGTTATTTTTGCATTTTTTTCTATTTACTTTTCACACAATATCTCTGAGTACACATAATAAAAAATTATAAAAAATATACAATAAAAAGTATACATTAAGACAAATCTAACGAGATCTTACATGGATATATTTTATCTTCTAAATGTGTCAAAAACATTAATTAAATTTTTCTCTCCTTAAATTGGAATATTCAAATGGAAAGACCATTAAAGAACGGAAGGAGTATTGAATTGCATACTTGTTATTTTTTCAACATTGATAATAATTTTCCAAAAGGAAAACTTTCCAAAATAATCCAACCTATTTATGTTTTTCCTACAATAATCGCACTTATTAATTAACTATGAATAATTCCAACAGGGTATTTTACTATGATAAACTCGATAACCAAATGACTTGCTATAGCAAGTTTTATTTTTGTAAAACAAGATAAATTAAAATAAAATGTCAAAAATATGTTAAAAAAATTTATGATTAATTTATTATTTAGAACTGTTTATGTAAATTTTTAATATTTTCCCCTGATTATAAATTAATTTTTAGTTTTTTTTTGGTGAACTACTACTATAGTTGGTCATCAAGTTATCCAAGTTTACTCTAAATAAATACACATAAAGTTGAAATAATTCATAGTCAGTCGATAGATAAGATTATTATAAGAAAATCATAAAAAAGTTAGAATTATTATTCTAGGTTTCGTTTTCCAAATCAATTTTCTATTTCACATTCAAAATCAATGTTTGATCAAACAACAAAATAAAATGCTAAAAAATATCGAAAGCAAACAAAAAAAAAAAAAAATCCAAAGATAATACAAGTCTTCCTTAAAAAAGGTTACTTTATTCTTGGTACCCTAAAAGCTTTAGCTTTGAAAAGTATGGTACACTTTATTATCTATTCTTATTTGCTTTCAGAAACTACAATAATTATGGCATGGGAGTGGGACTAAAAAGATCACTTAATTTTGACTTAATAAAAGCTGTTGAACGGATATTATTCATAAATAGGAGTAAATAAAATCAAATATGCAACAATTTTAATTATCCTTAAAAATTTCTTACCAGCCGTTGTTGCTTCCTAAGCATCGCGTTTTCTTTTGTTAAATGTGCAACTTCCAACTCCAGCTCTGTTACATACGCCTGTTTTACATTTTTTTTTTCTTTCATTAGTACCAAAAAACATACACGGGCGTAAAAGTGCTTATTAAGTAATTTTATGTTTCGGGCTGGTTCACATTCAAATTTGATGCATATTTTAGTTTTTAAAATTTGGTCAAATCCAATTTGATTATAAGGTCGGATAAATATTAAATTAATATGTCTGTTTTGAATATTGCTCCACCAGTGACCAGAGGCAAAGCCAGGATTTCAAGTTAGGGGACCTAAATTCTAGCAAGTTATATAATATATTAAAACTAGGTACTCAATGAAAATTTGAAAATCATATAAATTGAAATTAACTTGAATCATAGAAAAAAATTATATTTAACAAATAGGGTTGAAGCTTCCCTATAATTACCCTTTTTGAAAAAAAAAATAAATATAAAGACGCACATTAAAAAGGATGAATGTAAAATTATGAAAGATAAATAGTAATGACATTATAGTATAAATTAGATTTATTAGTTTACTAAAAAATTGTTGTTACGATTATGCACTCTTTAAATTATATAAATATAATATATATTCGTAGGGGGGTGAAGCCAAAATTACAAAGGTTTGTATTTTCGACAAGGGGAGTCGGGCCTCCGCCGGCCCCCGGTGTGGCTTCGCCTATGCCAGTGGCGGATGCATGTTGGATCCTAGGGGATCAAGTACCCCTTGGGTTTTTTTTTTTAAAAAAATTTAAGTAGACTTTTCTATTGGTTAGAGTAAAAATGTAAAATTAATATTGAAATCTTTTGATGATAAATATTTGCTCATTTTAGTAATTTTGTCTTATTTATTTATTTTGTTTCATTTTTTAATTAGGTCAATTAAATTATTTAGTTACATTTTCTTTTATAGCATGTAGTATTTAAAATTTTATCAAGTCCTAAATCCGCTCCTCTCCACAAAACCGCATGTAAAATCTTATTAAAATTAATAAACACAAAGCTAAAAATCTCACTCTCAGCATTTGAATAGTTACCTTCCGTCATCATACAAAAATCTCCCATCTACATCATTTCTTCGTTTGAAGGACTTTACGTCATCTCTTCGTTTAATTTGTAAAAGAAAAAACTGTGCTAGAGTCCTATATTCTTAAGCCGATGGTTGAGGCCCCAGGATATGTTATATACTTTAACAGACCCCCTTACACGAGACCCCATTGGGCTAGAAGTGTGGATGCGCATAGGCGCTGAATATTCCACTTTAAATGAGGGGTAGTTAAGATTCGAACCCCTGACCTCTCACGTTGGCTTCTCATACCATGTCAAGGAACCAACTCAACCAAAAGCTTAAGCTGATGGTTGAGGCCCCAGGATATGTTATATACTCTAACAATATTCCTTTTAAAAAATAAATTTAAAAATTAAAATTTTTATTAAATTAGTTTGTCTAACTTAGGCAACAAGCATAGGTTAAATGATAATTACTCCTACTAAATGACCTTAATTAGCCAACATTATTCAAAAGAATTCTCTTATATTTTCTTTTAGTAATATAAATAAGAAAAGAGGATATTTATGAAAATTATCATAAATAAGTTTGTTATTAACCTAATAAAACTGTCATAGATTAGATAAACCCAATTTTAAAAAGCTGATAGCCTTAAAGTGAAATTCTTAGTATAATCATATTTTCTTTAAAATATAAATAAAACTTCTGTATAATATATTATCAAAAATAAATAAAATAAAAGTTTAGGACATTAATCAAATACTACCAATTAAAAATGAGTGTAAAGTTGTATCAACGTAACATCAACATTGAATTTATTCAAAACTTGTATTAAATTATGGAAAGTGATTTGAAAAATAAAAAGTAAATTAATTAGTATTATACATTCATTTATTAAATAAATTAACACATAATTTAGCTATTAATTTTCAATATAATAGTTCAACTCATTTTCATGACACAATTTTTCAAAAAAATGTAAACAATTTCAACTCATTATATAATTTAAAATATAATCAAATGGGATTTAATTATCTCAGCTCAAGAATTATCAAATATTAACATTTTAAAATATTTAATTATGCATCATTAGAGATCGATATTAAAACTTTAATATATAAAGTGGCCTAATAAAATAGAAGAAAGTAATTAAAGTGAAAAGAGTATTTTCTCCAAAAGTGTGAATAAATAATAAGTATCATCTCTAGCTACTTATTTTATAATCAACTCTTAAATTATTACAAGAAATTCATTACTAAATTTAGTAAACAATTACTCGTAGATAATCCTAAGATATTAAATAGCAGTGCATTTATGAACTATTACATACCAAACCAATTAAAAATCTATTAATAGTAAAGAATATTTCAATAATATAACTTAAATTCTATTTTTAGCATAAAAATAAGTGTATAATAATAGCAAAAACAAGAATAAAACCTGTTTTCGAGCCCTAGAACGAGCAGCAGATTCTCTATTTTTAATCATTCTTTTATGCCTACGATCAACAGAATCATCTTCATCATCACAACCACCATCCATAGATAATCTCTTCTTCTTAACTTGATTATTAAATCCTTTATTAAAACCAGATGAAGAAGCAAAAACTTCCATGGAAGGAATATCATTATCATTTAAACCCATTAACCCAGAAACAGAAGAATTCCCTTGAACTTGAAAATTCTGATTATGATGGGTTTTAGGGTTCATCATTTCATGATTCTCAAAGAACTGAAATTCTAGAGTATTGGGTTTTATGATTTGGGGATCCATGGATGATTTGGTTAATGGGTTTTTTCTATTGAAGAAATCTTGAAGGATCATACCCTTAAAATGGGGATTTTGATTATGAATAATGTGGGGAATTGGGGTGTTTGGGAGTGAAGTTATGGAGATATCTTTCCAAACTTCTTCCATGGAAAATTTGATTTCTTAAGAAGTTGATGAAGAATAAAGAGAAGAGGGAAATGAAGAAATAGAAATTGATGGTTGGAACATTTGATATGACAAGAGATAGGGAGAGTGGGAAATGAAAGGGAGAAAGTCCTTTTCTTTTTATTTATAAAAACTGTTGTTATTTTGTATGTTGTTGAAGACTGAAGAGAGATGAAGAGAGAAGGGAAGAAGTGGAGCAGAAAAAGGAGAGAGAGTAGTGAGAGAAAGTGTGCAGAAGATAGAAGACAGTGGGAGGAGGTAAGGCAATTAGTATAGTCAATAGTGTAGTGTAGTGTACTATGTTACTTTGGCATTATTACCTCTACACTTGTATCCACTCTTTCACCAAATTTGCAACACTACGAGATTTGTATAATTAAAAAATTAAAAATTTAATGTAGTAACTCTAAAATAGTTTTCTATACGGTGGCTAAACTTTTTTGAAATTTTATGTGATAATCTTAAGATTTATCTAATTCATTTACGGTGATATTTTTTTCAAAAAAACGTTTGAAAATGTGAGATTAATAAGAATGAAACTTATTGTCAGCTGAAGCAATCAAAAACCCCTTATTTCTCCAATTTAACTTTTCAAACATTACATTTTTCCTATTCTACTATAATTTTCTCAATTTCTCTAAAATTCCTAAATCTACAACCCCTAATCCCTAAATTCGAAACACAAATCCAATGAAACTCATCTCCAAAGATCACAAATAGAGTAGTGAGCAATTACATGTCCTTGCTCTATTCCAAACCACTTCATTGTTGCTTCCAAACAAATTTAAAGAAGGTATTCGGAAAAAAAAAAATCATTTCAAGAATAATGTTTTAAAGAAGGAATCCTTATTTGATAGTAGAAGGTGAATCAAAAATATTAGGGTTTGAATTTTGGGGAAAATTTTGTTTTGGAGGAAAGATAGGAAAATTAGGATTTATGTTTTGGGAGAAATATAAGCTTATGACGCAATAAGATTTGGTAAAAGAGTTAAATAAGCTTACAAAAAGCTTCATTCTTATTAAACTAATGTCTCCCTACTTTTTTGGGGTATAAAGGTCATAGAGGATGAATTAGCTAAATATCGAGGTTACCACGTAGATTTTTAAAAACTTTGGTTACAACGTGGAAAATCCAACACCTCAGGATTACCATGTGAAATTTCCCTTAAATATATAATTCACTAATATAGCAGTTTATCATAAAGAGAAAAACACCATCTGAAGTAGCGTTTTGCATGCTTTATTTATTTATTTTGATAACAAGCAAACTGCCATCTAAGATGGTGTTTTGTCTAGAAACTTTAAAAAAAAAACAAAAAAAAACTTTTCTCAAAATGTGGTTTGGTCTTTTTCATTTGAAAACCAACATTTATTTAATTGAATTCCCAGTAATGCTTTTCATAACCTGCATTAAAATAGTTAAACACTTCGTACTCCATAACAAATCAACCAACAACCAACTTGAGTAGTCAACCATCTCATCACCATTGTTTCAAATAAAAAAAAAAGAAGAATGTACATATTAATTATGAAAATAACGCAAATATATTACAAAATAATTATCAAAAATGATACAAGATGTTCAATGAATACAATAATCATCCTAAGTCTAGTAATCTAGAGTCCCCGACCCCGTTTGTTGCATGCACTAGTAGAGAGGTCGGTGTGGACTCATCAGCCTCAATAATAACATTAAGAGCAGAGGCTCGTCGCTAACTAGCACGCTGGAATGTCAGGACTGGATGGGAGGCGATGGATGTGGAGAAGTGGAAAAAGTTCCTAGGGGAATACATGCCGACATAACACCCGATATTGATGATGGATATCCCAAATATCGACCTTGGGTAGATGAATGTCCGAAACCTCTCAAAGATCCTATACTAGAACTTCTCGAAAAGCTACCTCGGTGACCAGAACCTCGAGTAGTAGTAGGAGAAGTCGGGATTAGGAAATCATACCCGTCTGCCTAAAGACCTCAGTTAGCGATGCTGATGGAGCCCAAGGTCTGAGTACACAATTGATACCCCACATCGACAAGCAACGTAGCGACCTCATTTGGGATGGTAGTGCATATTAACAATTTTTTTCTGTTAGAAGAAAACATTCTGATATCGTGGCAATGGGGTGTCAGTGTGATGTCGGCATGCAAATGTTGGGTTTGTGATCCGTAATAACTGATCTACCTATACCACGCCATGTACGCACCCAAGCTCTGGTCGATATAGTTCTCTCCCTAAACAAGTCAGCTTGCTCGATCATTCCACACATCTACATGTGATCTATGTTGAACCAAGAAGTTCATGTCCTCAATCCTACGATTAATCGCGTGTAGTACCACCTAAGTTTCACAATCATTTGGAGTAGGGCGCTCCAAACCAAATCGGCACATCACACGATCCAGCAGATGAAACTCCACATTGATCAAGCAAATAAATGGACAACGGGATCACTATACACCTTGACCAACTCAGCATATGTTTGGCAAAGCCTTCATCTTTGCCACTGTGTAAGGCTATCATGTACCATGTCATATGCCAAAGAAATCAATAAAGTTAGTGAGTGCGATCAATTAATTGAAAGGTAACAAAACTAATAAATAGTAAGTCATCTGATCTTCCCTCATTCGATCGAGGGAGTCTCGGTAGTAGCCTAGAGTATGCTACGAGTGAGACCTCGAAAGATGTACTTGAAGGTAGATGCGAACAAATGAAAATTATGAGGAGCGATACATGAAATTATAAAATTTGAATTAAACTAAAGAATTATTTTATTACCTCATTGCTAAAGGAACCCTCCCACGCTGATGTTGTGAACATAAGATCAGCTCAAAATTGTCTGCATCATCATTCTGACCATGTTCCCTAAGGGGTAAACCATCGGAGTCTCGGGCCTCCCTATTTGAATATGATCCCACGACCATATATGTAAAAGCAACAAGCACCCACCTATGTCCTTAGCAGTAGGCACACTTACAAATTGCCCAACACGAATTACAATATAAGTACGTGAGGATCGCACTCCCTCAGCTGTACGCGACAACCCGTCCTGAGTCTCGTAGAAGAGGGAGGTAAATTAACTAGACGGAGTCACCGTTCTTGTCTGGGTACAAGATGCAACCAAACAAGTACAATATGTATGTGTGGGCATGCCTCTCAATAATCACATCATCTACAACTGCCCCCAGCACACTGAAACGATCTCTAAGGCAAGTCAAGTTTAATGAAGATCAAGTGATGATCTTCGTCTCTGTGGAGTCTTGAGGGTTTTCAAGAAATACCTTAAACACCTCAAAAACTAAGGCTGCCCATTGTCCCTCTCTATGACCGGTGATTGCCTGTCCATCAACCGTCAGTCCAAGTATAAAGTGTCTATAATGTAATAGTTGTCTTCTCAACAATATGAAGGAATGTGTAAATCTCTTGTCTCTACCTTTCTACTAATACAGTGATAAGAGCTTGATTGAGCTCTAAACATACACTCAGCAACCTATAGATATAACTAAAATCAGCTACCTCAACTAACTCTAATACTCTATCATCAACTTGCTCCTAATTCCTCATACTCGCCTGATAATGCAAACGAGTAACCAATTAGGATGTAGAGCCCTCCAACATAGGGGTGTTCAGAAAACTCAATTTGTTTATTTCGGGCCGCCGACCACCTTAAATGGTGGGTTAATTATCAATGATATTAATATATTACAGTAAAGTACATGATCCACCTTAATTGGGATCGAATTATGGGCCACAAAATAAATTAAAACGTGTACCCGCCTTAATCTACGGTTTTAGTTTTGACAAACTTAATAGTCCGAATAAAGAAAACCTAAATATCCATATAAAAATATAAACTTCGGGTAGTAACTCATACAAATAAAAAGTCAAACTAGTCAAAAGATCGATTACGTTCTAAGGATAAAGAAATAAGGTTTCATCATCTTTAAATAAACTGCAGCTGAAAATATAGAGTTTTACAGCTTGAAAGCATCGTGGCCATAATGAAATCAAATTAGAATAAATAGTAATTATGTTCGAGATGTTCCAACTAGAGGTGTACAAAATGAGACCAAATCGGAACCAGTTGAGACCGAACCTAAATCGAACCGGACCAGTTGCATCCGGTCCGGGCTCCGGGTCTTAATTATTCTTCATTCCGGGTTTTCGGTCCGGTTCGGTCTAAACCCTGAAAAATCCGAGTTAGACTGAATATATATAAAAGTAATTTTGAAGAGGAATAATATTTACGATTTTTGTGTGTATACTTATTTAAAGGGCTTTATATTTTTTATTTCTAATATAAAATAATTTTTTAACTCGAATATTTTAATCCTGGAAAATCCAGTCTTCGGTCATCGATTTTTCAAAATTTCGGTCATCCTATCCAACGGGTTCCGGTCGGTGTGGTCTGAGTTTGGACCGACGAACACCACTAGTTCTAACTAACGACATAATAAAAGACTAATGAGGATGAAATTTCCCTATGAGCCATCTCACACACCATTCAACTTCCCAACCTGTCAATCATTATGCTAGTTATCATCATGACAACATTATCGCATGTTTAAAGAACATCGTACACGTCAAAGATATAATACATGAACAATGAATAGATAAACAAGTAATGCGTTCATCCTATCATACAAAGGCTCTATTCGTCATACGATTATCTCATTATCCAAATTCCCAGCTTATGACGTTTTTCGGCCAGCTAATCCCAAGGCAACTTTCTGACCAAGACGTTGCCCGACAATTTAACGAGATTGTCAAGGTAAGAGTATGCATACCCCCATGGTGGCCCTTATTAGGACCCTGCCATGAGCCCAAAATTCCATAATAACAACCCCATAAGCGTATTCAAATCCCAGATACAACCAATGTAGGCGATACAAAATCAAATCATAATATTTCCCACATGGGTAAAACATGCTTAGCATAATCATATCATTAAACATAACCCTTGTATTATATTGGGGCATCACTAGTATGTATGGAAATGCATCGTAACAAAAAGTAATTAAAGTTCAATACGATTTTTTTAAGGAAACCACTAAAATGTTTCTTTCAATCCTTCTTAAAGTAAATATATATTAAAAGGGTTTTGAAATTCATTCAAAACAACTAGAATATGATTCATAAGTTTATAAAATCATTACGACAGAAGATTTCATAAAACACTATTTTCTTAAATACGAGATAGTTTTGCCGGTAATAAAATCGATAATTGATTTACAAAGTACATATTAATTCTCCAACAAGGCCCAAATTAATAAAGTCATTATAATACCTTATTTAAAATGAATTTAAGGTTGTCCCATCAGATTATAATTGGTTATGCGAATTTATAACGATCTTACAATTATTTTCGACAATTTGGATATTTACCGTTATTTAAATGGTGTCTTAAATCCGTAAAATTTATAAACATCTAATTTAAACTTAATTTATACTATGAGGCAGTAGGTTATTAATATAATTATAGATTTTTTTATATAGGCCTATTTTTATCCAAATTTAATTAACAATATTACACTTTTTAATAAATAAACATATTCTATTAATTTGATAAATGAGTAAATAATTAATAATTTATTTTGTAAAATTATACCAAAGTTTCAAAAGTCATATAACATGTTTATTAGGCCATTTGAACTTATAAAAATCATGTATGATGTTTTATTATTTTGTATAGACATTTTATTGATAAATAGAATAAAATATGTTTAAAATTATTTGAGTCCGAATAAAATATTATAAAAATTATATGATATTCCAGAAGCTATTTTAAGGGGTATAAAATTTTAAATAACCATTAAAAATCATGTGGGGTGTTTTTAATAATTAATATCGTTATTTTACCGATAAACCGAATAAAATTTGTTTAAGTCCATATATGGTCACAAAAATCCATATAAATATTTGAACATATATCTACTGTTTATATAAAATTTTCATGTCCAAAAGAAGTCATTTAGTATTTATTTTATATTTTACCGTTTTCCAACTTACCGATTATTAATAACAGAGTAAAAATTATTAAGGTTCATAAATGTCAACGAAACCTTCCCAAACTTTTACCAATTTTACCTACTGTCCATATGAGTATGTGATAAAAATTTCAAGTCCATATGTCTTTGTTTGGTAATTATTTTATATTTTACCATTTTACAATTTACCGTTAAACAATTTAACGATTATTCAAAAATAAAAAAAAATTCCAAACTAAATATATTCTGGCCAAATCTAGTTGGAGACAATATAATATGTTTTTATTAATTATTTTTGATGATGAAGAGTTCATCTAATACCATATTTTATAATATTAGTATTTAACACCTTAAAATCCATTAAAATATCAATTTAACAATAATCTCAACAAAAAATATCCAAAAAATTTTCTTAACATATAGCCACTGAAAATTTCTTTTAAAATGAATTTCAAATATTTTCAAATTCATATATTCATTTCCATCACAATAACTTTCACAAAGTAGTGTTAAACATGCCTTTAAACATACAATAATTTATAAAATCAACATGCATGATGCCCACAATAATAATACATGTAATAAATTATTCCATACTCAAATTTATCATTTTGACATCTTTTTCAAGATTTAAGAACTTCTGTTTGGGAATTTTATTTTTTTTTAAAAAAACAAGTTTATACACAAACTTTCCCAACTTGTTCTTAAATCCTTTAAAAATCACCCCATGTAACATACCTCGACTCCAAGCCTATATAATTATTCCGTAAGCTCCTACGCGTTCTTAGAAGTGGTTCTAACTTCGGTTCCTTGCCCTTCAAGTCTCAACTCCAACTCTTCAACTAAACATATTGCATTCATCCAAAAACCAATAATAATTTTGGATTTCTAACATGCACTTAACTTATCCTAGTTAGAGTTGTTAGACTAATACTTGTGATGATTTTAACATATTTGGAGTATACTTATTATGTTGAGCAACATACTTAGTTAAGTCCCATAATTTTACTTGAATCCTTTAAGTAACAAAATTTATATGTTTGCAGAAATACATCTTTTTACTTTCTATTATGGCCTATTATTATAGATTTATAAGTGATGATTTTCTTAGTTTAGAGATAAAATACTCATTTTATAATGATCTTAGTTTATAGAAAGCTTCATGTAAAAAAATGTTTTACATGAACAAGTTTTAACAAAAACTAGTGGAATAAAGAAATGAACATAACTTATGCTATACTTGGTGGATTTCTTCAAGTTTAGTGTCTATGGAAAGCTTTTAAGATGAAGATTATTTTTATGAGAGATTTGAGTTTATAAACATAAATTTTTAGAAGTTTTAGATGGGTTTTGAAGGAGATTTGATGAGAAAAGAAGGTGTTTTAGTTATTGAAAGTTTGAAAGATTCTAGTGTTTGTTTATGGATGAACTTGGGAGCAATGTGTTGAAGTTTATGGCTGAATAATTATTCAGAAAATAGAGTGTTTTTGCTTCAAATATTTGCCTCTTGCATGCTTGTAATGATGCACAAGCTTTGGGTAGAACAAAAGGGGTTCTTGGGTAGAGTTTTTAGCTTGTGTATGTAAGTATACAAAGGGTTATAAGGGGGAGTAGGATAGCTTTAGCATGGCTGGTTGGGGTTGTTTTTTTGGTGATTTTTGTCCAACATTTGATCTATTATAGTGTAGGAAAGGTTTATCTAAGATATTTTAAGGTTTGGGTAAAAATTGTTGTACATGTAACAAGTTATGTAACTTGTACTTCATGTTTAAAAATCACTTTTATATGTGTGAAATATTTAATTTACTCCCATCATGGTTATATAATATATTTGGGTAATAATTAAAATTTTTTTTTGAACTATTATGGGTAGTTGCTCAACTTTAAGTTTTATCTCCAAAGTTTACGTTACTTGTTACGATTCATAATCACGTTATGAATTAACAAGTTTCTAATCATTGTAGAGATTTTTCAAATTACTACCATCACTAATTAAATTATAATTAGTAAAAAAAATATATAAGGAAAATTAGGCGCTAAAAACGACTAATGAAATCTTCTAATAATACGATTGTTTCAGTCTGTAACCGCCTTGAATTATGAAGGCCAACACTAACTGAAATTTAGTATTAATCAAGCGGAAGCTTATTTTTGCCAACACAATTAAGGGATTACTTAAAGGTTAAACCAATATCCAAGTATAATACTTGAACCAAACCAAAGCAATATAACGAAAGTCTTAACTGTCCAAAATATAGGAAAATTACAATCAAATCGAAATAAGTCCAAAATTCAAATTACATCCTTAAATTAGTCTAAATATAAACTAATAGTCTCTCAAATACAATAAAGAGATCTAAACACAAGGGGATTCATACTCCAACTCGGGTTCATCTTCCGCTCGCATATCCATTCTCCGTCGAGGTGCCATAGGGGTTTACTCTAAAAACAAACCATTGGAAAACATACAAAGCATAGCATCAGGAAAAAGGTTGAGTATAAACACACTGGTGTCCGTCAAACAAGTTATTAAAACCTTTTTTTTATTTGAGTAAATTCATTTTGAAATATGCTTTTTCATTGGATAAATCATATTATGATTCAAATCCAGTTCAATGGCTATATAGTCATTTCAAATTCTCATTTTTCATCATAAATCATAAGATCTCAATGGATCCAAATCAATTTCAAACTCATATCATAAGTTTACATGGGTACTCTGTGAGTCATCCCGTGACTCGTTTGGTAGTCGGTCTACCGTCCGCGACATGTCCGGCAAGTGTAACACAATGATATTGTGAACAATACGCGCTCAGCATTGGTGAGCCGTTTAATCATGCACACAACATTTGCTGTGGCATATGTACCCGCCATTTAGGCTAAAACATTTTTTTTACATAATATATATCTTGTAATTTTAATAGCATTTGAAAGTCAAAAATATTAACTTTTTCCAGATGATAAACATCTTTTATTTGCACATAGCAAAACATACTTTATTTGCGACTTAACAAAATCAAATCATAATATTTTCCACATGGGTAAAACATGCTTAGCATAATCATATCATTAAACATAACCTTTGTATTATATTGGGGCATCACTAGCATGTGTGGAAATGCATCGTAACAAAAAGTAATTAAAGTTCGATACGATTTTTTTAAGGAAACCACTAAAATGTTTCTTTCAATCCTTCTTAAAGTAAATATAACTTAAAAGGATTTTGAAATTCATTCAAAACAACTAGAATATGATTCATAAGTCTATAAAATCATTACGACAGAAGATTTCACTAAACACTATTTTCTTAAATACGAGATAGTTTTGCCGGTAATAAAATCGATAATTGATTTACAAAGTACATATTAATTCTCCAACAAGGCCCAAATTAATCAAGTCATTATAATACCTTATTTAAAATGAATTTAAGGTTGTCCCATTGAGATCTCAGGAAAAGCGCACTATGCATGCAGATTGCTTAAGTCGTTGTATGGACTTAAGCAATCCTCTCGGCAGTGGTACAAGAGGTTTGATTCTTTTATGGTTTCGCATGGTTTTGATAGAAACTCGTATGATTGCTGTGTGTATCATAGTAAGTTGGATGACAGTTCCATGATTTATTTGTTATTATATGTTGATGATATGCTTGTTGCCACTAAGAATAAATCGGATGTTGCTAGACTTAAAGAGCTGCTTAGCTCGGAATTTGACATGAAAGATTTGGGTCCAGCTAAGAAGATTTTGGATATAGAGATCTATAGGGATCGGGCTAGAGGTAAGTTTTTCTTGACTCAGAAAAGTTACATCGAAAAGATTTTATCTCGTTTTGGGATGGAGAAGTCGAAGCCTATAAGTACACCAACATCTGTGAGCTGCAAATTGTCTTTGTCTATGTCACCTCAAACTGAGGAGGAGTTGGCGTATATGTCTAGTGCCCCTTATGCCAAAGCTGTTGGTTGTTTGATGTATGCTATAGTCTGTACTAGGCCGGATATTGTGCATGCTGTTAGTGTTGTGAGTAGGTTCATGGCTCGACCTGGGAGAGAGCACTGGCAAGGGGTGAAAAGGATTTTTCGCTATTTGAGAGGGACAGCTGATATTGGTCTTGTGTATGGGAATGGTAAGGAGTGTTTGGAAACTGGGTATAGTGATTCTGATTATGCAGCTGATGTAGACACCAGGAGGTCGGGTGACCGGGTATGTGTTTACTTTGGGTGGTTCTATGGTTAGTTGGAAGTCTACGTCACAATCTTCGGTTACGTTGTCTACTACTGAAGCTGAGTATATGACTTTAACTTCTGCAGCTAAGGAGTCTATATGGCTCAAAGGCCTTGTAGGTGAACTGGATATCGCACAGGATTTTTCTACGGTGTATTGTGATAGTCTAAGTGTCATTTGCTTAGCTAAAGACCAAGTACACCATGATTGGACCAAGCACATTGATGTCAGGTATCATTTCTTTCGTACTGACAAGAGGGTAAAGGTAAAGAAGATCGGGACAGTTCACAACCTAGCTGATTTCTTTACTAAGTCTGTTACATTTAGTAAGTTTAAACATTGCTTAGACTTGCTAAATATTGATTACTATGTGATGTGGTAGGCCCTTAGGGGCAGTGTTAAGGAGCTCCTGTTGTAGGCATGTTGGCCTTAAGGTGGAGCTTGCCCGGGGCTTGTGATGCAGGTGGAGCATTATGAGTTGTTATACTTGGTGACAAGTATGTGATAGGTCTTGGTTGGAGACTTGTCGGAATGAGTCTTGGTTGAAGACTTATCAGGATGTACGGCTTATCGATGAGCTTTACATCGGGTTTTGGCTTGAGATATGTTCACTTTGTGTTGATGAGATTGTTTACTTAATATGAATTTTCGTCAAGGTGGAGATTGTTGTTAATGGTGACTCAAACTAGCAAGCACCATTGAAGAAGATGAGTATGGGTCAAAGAGGAGGTCCGCGGGGCGCGGTGTGCGTTCTGTCTCTATTTCGGGCTCGCGTAGTTGTACACAGCTCGCGAAATGACGGTTTCTTTTCACGGGAGGTGTCTTTTGGTACGGTTACTTTGTGTTTATTATGTAATAACTTCCTTTTATTAGGCAGTAGTATATAAAATCCCATTTTAGGATTAATATATAATGATTGACAAATTGAGAGATATCACAAGAGAACCATTAATTTGTGAGTGTGATTGAGATTTATCTTGTCAATTCTTTGCGGTCATAGTAAAAATATTTGATCTCGGTGCCGGTGGACGTAGCTATCACATTGATAGTGAACCACGTTAAATCTCTTGTGTCATTTTCTTGTTATTTGCATGGAATTTCTTATTGTTTTATTATTGTTCATCGAACTTGCTTCCGTTGTCGCACAACAACCCTCGTCATCATTCAACTTATCTAAATCATTCTTTAATTTATTTAGCAAAATGGAATCAACTAAATCACGAGAATTTAAATCATTGTTACCATTAACATTACTTTAATTTCTTTAATTTTTGTGAGTTTTAATTTTCATTATTCTCATTTCAATTCTTTTTTCTCAATCTTCTTTATTCAATCTTCCTCCTTAGCTCATCTTCCATTCTCTATCCTTACTTCCACCACCAACATCTGTATTTGACAGTTCACACTTTCCTCCTGTGATTTTTTTAAACATCACAAATAAAACCCACTTCACATTGAAGCTATCAGATATGCAGATCCAAAATCAATTCTTTTGAGTGCGAAGGCTCCAGACCCAACGACCTAGATTAGAAGAACTTATTCGATTTGGTTGAATACTTACCAAATTTGGTTGAATTTATTCGATTGCCAGAAAATACTAAGATTTGTGAACCAAATTGGTCCATTTTGACTTTTAATACTTAACAAACTACCAGGGACAATTGAAATCACTAGTGCTTTCAATTCGAAATTTAGGGTTCCTTGCGAAAGGGAGTAATTTGGGAATTTAGGATTGACTTCGTAGTCGATCGAATATGAAAATTGAAATCACTAGTACTTTCAATTGTGAATTTAGGGTTCCTTGCGAAAGGGAGTAATGTGGGAACATTTATTAATGAAGATGGATGAACAATTGAGGCATTGGAGAAATTGCCCTTGAATCTGATCCAACAGAATGAGGAGAAATTGCCCTTGAATCTGATCCAACAGAATGAATGAAGAAGATTGAGAAATTTGGTTGCTGGTGGAAGTAAGGATAAAGAATGGAAGATGAGCTAAATAGCAGAAGAAGATCGAGGGAAAAGAATTGATCAATTTAAAAAATTAAAACTCGCAAAAAAATTTAAAACAAAAAAAAGTCAAAGGTAAAAAGTGTGGTTAACGGTTATATTGTGCGGAATCGTTCACTTAATTTGAATACTGGTCAAAAAGTTATTTTGGAACATATAATTCAAAAAAAAAAAAATATATTAAGATTGTAATTCGCAAAAACATCAAATATTAAGACTGCAATTTGTAATTAATTCTTCACAAAATTACAAGAATAGGATTATTATTCTTCCAAATGTGCAAGTCTTATAATGCGATACACCAAATTTCATTTAAAAGCATATTGTACTTGATTTGACATCTTATATGGATGTTTCATTTATTGAATTCCTTTACTTCGTCCCATTTATAATTTTTACATTTATCAATGTATAATTTTAATTTTTAAATATGTATAATTAAAAAATTAGAGAATGATACTCTTTTCATTTTAATGATTTTGGCCCATTTTATTTAGGCACGTTGGCCAAGATATGTATTGAAGCCTTAATAATTCTAACGATGTATAACTACAAATTATAAAAAGTTGATATTAATAATCCTTACCTTGAGATAAATCAAACAAGATTCCACTTGACAATGTTTTAACTTATAGATTATCATCAAATAAAAATTAAGAGTAAACTGTAAATAGTGTCAAAAACAATGAGACAAAGTTACTGAAATAAAGGTTTTATACATACTTCCTCCGTTCCATAATACTTGCTACATTTTCGTTTTTAGTAATAAAACAATCATTTAAAGTTCTACCTACCCCTATTTTTATCCTACTCTATACTCTATACTTTATAATAAAATATATATTATACTCTATAAAGTAACCTAACAACCTATTTTTTCTTTTTCTTTTTCAATTAAATATAATAAAATACTATACTCTATAAAGTAAACAATCAGCTACAGTGTAGGTCAATCACTTTTCTTAATTCCCGTGCCCATGCAAATGTAGCAACAATTATGGAACGGAGGAAGTATAAGAAAGAATCTAGTGAGTTTTTGATGTAATTTAATACTATATCTGCTTTGGAAATATACGATACTCAATTATATTTTATTATTGTGAATTATCAATAGTACCCCTGTGTTTTTGCACTTTATCATTGGTACCCCCTTTTTCGATTATCAATGATACCCCCAGTATTTAATGCTAATTACAACCGTGACATTAATGATGATTTTGCCGTTATTTATTCATTTAATTTATTTTTGAAATTTAGCTTATCGTGGTTACTTTTTCTTCCCTTATAAACCAATCCACCATCTTTCTTCCCTGTTTTCTGAACTTTTCTTCTTCTTCCCTTTTGATTTTGCTCTTCCTCTCGATCTATGGCTTCCTCTTCAAGGTATTTATTTATTTGCATCCCTAAGAAAGAGCAAAACAAAAGAACAAACACAATTGAAAGTCTCACATCTTTATATGCGTCTTTTACAGCTTCACCACTCCAAACACAATAATTCCTTCTCATTTCATCAATAAACCCGAAACCTAAACTCTTCAACTAACAACAATTGCAAAAAAGCCTTTCCCTAAAAGGGATTTTGAAATGTTTGGGAAATTGCACCTAAATTTCAACTTTAATGTGGAAGTAAAAACACATTCAATTTAATTCTCACTAGAAATTTCTAAAATTTAGCAACTTTAAGCAAAATTAACTGGTTTGAAGTTGACCCACAAAACCTAAATCAAAAAAATTGAACTTTGAGCAACACCTAGTTGAATATAATGTAGAAAATGCTTCTGGATGGACAAAAACCCACAAATTGAAAAGAATCCAAATGAGAAAAATTGATATTGAACGCACTATTAGTGTAATAGTTGAACACCAAATTGGAAAGAACCCAAATAATTGAACACCATTACTATGTTAATTAAAAAGAACCCAAATGAGAAAAATTAATATTAAAAAGAACCCAAATGAGAAAATTTGATATTGAACACCTAGTTGATTACAAGAAAGATGATATTGAAGACACCATTAGTGCAATAATTGGAGCTTCAGCAATGGAGGAAGAATAACAGGTCCTTCATGATGAAGAAGGAAGTATGATCAACCAATGTGACCATGGTTTGGTTTTAAAAGAATTTAACGGCAAGATAACGGCAAAAAGGTCATTAATGTCACTATTGTAGTTAGCATTAAATGTTGGGGGTACTATTGATAATCGAAAAAACACAGGGGTACCAATGATAAAGTGCAACATCATTGGGATAACATTAAATATTTTTAATTTCCATGCTCGATTCTCTTTAAAAACTGAAAAGAAGATTTAAAAACAAAGAGAATTTATTGATTTTTATATATAACCATTTGGGTTGTAAACATCATTACCCTTAAAAATTATAGAAAATTAAGATTATAAAGTACACATCGAATAGGTTTTATTTTATATAATTCTAAATTAAGACTAAAATACAAATTAATGTAGATTAGTGAACAATATTAAAATCACAAATATAGCTAGAACATGAGGACCAAGGGAGTACATTTTATGTCATTGTGTAATGTGCAAGTTCTATTATGTAGAGGTAGATTTATTAAAAAAAATTTGCTACAAAATAGGCTAGGAAAATACAGGTGAGAATCTAGCTCATGACTTTTGTAAGAGAAAAGTGATATTACTCCAACGAAAATAATGTCTGACTTTCTAGTTTCAACTATCTAGTATTCGAATGAAACCATCTTCCTCAAAATAAACTTGTTTTTTAACCCATGTTTAGTTTTAAGTAATAAATATTCATTATGGTAAAATATCATTCAAATGTCTCACATCGATGGGAGAAGAAAGTGTGAACTTTAATTTTCAATATATAGAAATATACTTTGGTATGACCCAACGGATTGTAAAAGATGTATAATGCTAATCAACTCTAAATTCATTCGGACAGCGTTGACTCATTATCAGATAGACAATTCAATTTTTAGACATCTTTTTAACAAATACTCCCTCATATTCAGCTTATATGTCTCATTTTCTTTTATAATCAAGTCATCCCATTTCTATTTTTGGTACGGGTTTTTGACTTTTATGCCCTTAGTAGCTCTATCCTATTTTCAATTATACTATCCATTACCCATACTAATTTTCCTCCCTTACATTAAAAAACTCATAATACCACTCTTTTTCCTACCCTTAGGGTCCTACTTTTTTAACTCTCTTTAAAATCCGTGAAAAGTCAAATGAGACTCTTAAGGTGAATAAGAGGGAGTATTATGTTAACAATTCAGAATCGAACACAATATCTATCGTCTAAACTTACCTAACTTTAAATCCAAGCCTACAAAAATCATTCTTTGAACATAATGAAAAAAATTTGTCGATCATTAAGAGATGACGAACTAGTCTATATAATTAGTCTATATTTCTAATTGATCATTTTAAAATTGTAAGTGATCAATTTAAAGTTATGAAAAATTCTTTAAACTATAAAAAATAATCACTTTAAAATTATACATTAGACCAATTCAATAGAAATAGTTTTACCATAAGACTGTCTCAATTGAGAATTTGTGTTTTAGTTTTGCTTTTAAGTTTAATAAGAAAAAAAAATTAAAAAAAGTAGTTGTACATTAGTACATAAACTGTAGAGTATTGTGGAGTAACATCACAAATTGCAAATTACAGTATTTCATATACAAAATGTACCAATCATTACTTCTCAACAGGCAACCCAAATGAAAAGTATCATATTTTCTGTTCCCAAAGAAGAAAGGACTTGGGAAAAACAAAAAAAAAGGGTTATTAGTCAGATTTCTGAATTCTGATTCAATTATCCATTGGTCACAATACAAATTATACTCTTAACTCTAAAGAGCTGAACCAGCAACTTCAATTTACCAAAACCATGAGTTCATCACAATCCAACCAACTCTAAAAATACCAATTAGGTCCCATTTTTATCTATCATTTTAGGACTCTACGATTATTTAAAAATAAAAGATTGATCTAATTTTTAAGTAGGATTTTATAATCTGTCGGTTTAATTCTATTAATTTCGATTCTAACCCCATATTAATTTAGAAAGGATTTTGATTCTAATAACCTTTATTTGGATTACTATAACTTAATCTTTTAAAAATGATTAATTAAATAAATGTGTTGATTAGGCGACTGACAGATTTGGCCCGAGCTGTAGCAGTAGCACAGTAGGAAGCTCTTGCACTAGGCCTCACAATTAAAGGGCCCCTAATACTTAATTTGTAATTATTACACTAATCATTCATTATGCTTAATTTGTAATTAATTTTTGGAAAAATTGTTTCTAAAAAAGCCAACCTTTTGGGCATCTGCAAATAAAGGATTAACGTTTCAATTATTCAATAAAAATAAAACATTTTATTCATTTTTTGTAAATAAAGATATTTCAAGTAAGACAAACCTACAGTGACCGGTTAACCTTAATAATTTATAACAAAAGAAATTAATTTCTTAACCTAATAAACTCTTCTTCCTTGTAAATCTTCATTCAATCTCTTTTCGTACTTCTTTCTCTCTCTCTCTCTCTCTTTACTCTCCTTGTTCCTTGAAGGCTCAAATGCGTGGGTGTGGTTCTTCTTCTCGTGGACACAGTGCAAACTCAAGTAATGTTAAATATTATCACAAATTGGAAGATAAATTGAAAACTATTTGTAAGGGACCAAACGCAAGGGAGATCTTCTATGCTTACCCCAATTGGCAGTAAGTTAATTAATTATCATTGTATTTTAGTATGTTGTTCGTGTATAGAGTGTTATTATCTACTAGTTTATCTACAAAATCAAAATGAGTTTCTGGCTCAAGAGGGTGATCAACATTAGTATCAGGAAATTATGCCCTTTTGACAGTAGTGGCTGCTAATAAACTGCTCATAAGACTTCTCCTCAATGGTATATTAGTACTCCTTGGGGCTAACTTTTAGGGCTGGATCTTTGGTTGATTACTGACTAGACCTTTGATTGAATAACAGACTGTCTATTATGTGGTTTGCATTTTCGAGTGGTCCTTTATTAAGATCAGTTGCAAGGAGTGCTGAAATTAGATATTTATGAAGCACACATACATTCATTGCCCTCATCTAAATTACTGCATTATGTAACTTAACAACAACATTTTTTCATTTATCTTCCTTAAGCCATCCTTTAAAGTGTAACTCAAAAGCAAGTAAAAAACCATTGTATCCCTTTATCTCCATTGCATTTATTAGCTAAACTCATTAAGTAATCTACGGAAAAATCATTTGGATCTACCTTTATTATTCTACCAAAACCTCCAACATAACTAATATAACCCTTGGCTTCCTGGAATTTATCCCCATACCAAATTCTAATAGACACATTTTCATTCATCGTGTTCACAATTACACTCAAATACTAATTTCTAATGTGTTTAACCAAATTCCACCATAAAGAGTGAAACCTAATTTCTAAGTAAATTTGATCAATGATCAATAATGAGATATCAATTGCGAAAATTTAGAGTAAAAAACTTATTTGTGTTGTGATGTTTTTCAGAAAATCAAAGTTGCCCTAAAATTCTTGTTGATCCGCCATAAAAGAATGTGGAAGGTCTAGAAAAATTTGGGTTAAAGAAGGTACTACATGTGTTGTGTTTTTGCATGAATGGAAGTTGAAGAAGATAGTGACATTAATTTTTTGAAATAAAGTAATGACAGCTATGACATTATTGGTATATAAAATAAATGTTGAAATCAGTTACTGGTAAAATATCTCTTTATTTGCAAAAATAAACAAAATATTGTATTTTTATTGAATAACTGAAATATTGACCTTTTATTAGCAGATGACCAAAAGATTGACATTTTAGAAACAATTTATCATTAATTTTTAATGTATAAGGTATAACATAGTCAAATCAAGTATGTTTGATTTGTCTCAATGCAAATATTATCAATATTAAATTTTTATAATTTTTTTATTATACATAATTAGAAAAATATAAGAATTATGTTAGTGTATTGAATTGTGTAAAAAAAAAATTTGCAAATATTTTGGAACAAGAAAGTATTAAACAAGTAAATAGCAGATTGGTTGTGTCTTGTGTATATTATAAATCCCGGCCCCATAAATAGCAAGTTCAATCTCCATGCCACTTTTTTTTTTCTTTTATATTTTATATACTTGTATCTTTCTTTTCATATTAACTTCTTAATCACTTGCTTTTTTTTTTTTTTTTTTTTTTAAATTTCAATGTAAGCTCAACTTTTTACCATGAGTTTTTTTATGAGTTTTTAAGGGCTCATAATCTTTTTGTTTTAATATTGTATTATTTCCGGCGCGATGCACGATTTTATTAAAATTTCTAACATATTTATATAAATAAAAAATAAAAAATTTACAATTTGATGTTTAATCATCTTAAAATAACATATACTCATTTAATGAAAAACATTATAAAGATTTTATAAAAAAACCTTGAAAAAAATAAAAAAAAAAATATACTTCTATGATTTTCTAACATATTAAATGATGTGACCTAAAAAGTAAAAAAATTAATCAATATAGATAATATTATAGTCATATTTAAAAAGTTGTAAAATCAAAGATATCAACAATTGTCATGATAACAATGACATTATCATTAAGTTTTAGAGATAAATTTTTTTATTGAGAAAGTGACACATAAGCAATTTTGAAAAGTGATTAATCAGTTGTGTTTTATTTTAGTAATAGTTATAGTTATTTTAAAAGTAATATAGTGAAAGAGAATTAACTGTAGTATTTCTCTTATCGTATTAATGTAAAATAACCAATAAATGATAAAGATACCCATATAAGGTTATAGATTATTTGTCAAACAACAAAAATATTCTTAAATTTTAGAAAAAGTTACCAAAAATCATAAAAGTTTTTCATGATTTTTCTATAATAATCCAACATATTGATTAATCTTATATAAAATTATTTTATTTTTTGACCAATGCAAGATTCCACACCATATTCCAGCAACCTTTTGCTATTTTTGCTAATATTTTAGTAGTTTGTGACTACTTGTGTTTTTAATTGTTGATGTTTCAAGATTGCAAGTTTATTGGTAGAATGTTGTAGAGTTTTTAATTTTTTTTTAATTTTTTTTATTTTTTTATATAAAGTAAAAAATGTTCAATATATGTGACTTGTTATTTTGCTGTATGTTTTGGATAGAATGCTGAAATTATATAAAAATAGAAGTTTATTCAATTGAAAAAATTAATAACTTGTCATAGTTTTCAATCATCACTTTTAAAAAATTTATACATAGAAGTATGTTTGTAGTGTAAGGGTGTTAAATCAAATTTTTTTCAATGTCCTAAAATGTCAGAGATGACTCTGAAAGACATATTGAGTCAGTAACTAAAATAAACAGAAGTAATAAAAACTCATTCAATAATAAAAATATAACAAATTTAATGTAAATTTTTTTATAAAGGAAAAATGGGCATTATTAATTAATGACAGAGTATGAAAAGACTACATCGGTGATCTAAGGAGAGCCATTATCAACCCAAACACAATTAAAAACACTACTAGACGCCCGTCTTGCAAGATGGTGTTTAAATTCATTACATTCTCAAAAGCAAAATGAAAAATTGGTATTACTAAAAATTAGAGTATTAGCCAAGTATTTCCACCACCATTTGGGTATGAAGGTTGCGTCGTACAAGCTGTTGGAGGGATTTCACCATGCCTTAAGCATCCCCTTTTATGATAACATCTTTCCATTCTTTCTATTTTGCCAAATCTACTGCCCATTTTGCAGTCATTGCCTAGGTCCTCTCTGCATTATAATGTGGCCAAATTGAACTAGAGCTCGCAAGAATTGATGGAAATACTTCACATGTGATCACTAAAAATAGTGATTTGTAAACTTGTATATAATGTTTGGTGCGTAATTCTCTTAATACTATATGATTTTGAGAAAGATTGAATCACATCAAGCGTGTATGCAAGTCAATGCTCATTATCCGTGGGTTTACGGGCCTGATCACATGGTTCCCTATGGGTGTGTGTCCATACGAGTGGGCCCATGGAGTGATTATGTGATAAATTGTCACGGTCTAACAAGAATAACATCGTCTCTCTGGTCTTTGTTAGACATATATGAATTGGTCTTGCAGTAGTAAGTATCCACTCCATTGCTCTTTTGCAGCAAGCTTCAATGAGCATATAAATATTTAAGAACAATACCTAAAACTAACACATAGTCTTGACTGCAGTTCGAATGTAACCAGCATTCTCCCAGAACTTTTGATTCCTATAACAGTCTCTACAAAGACAAAAGGCTATATATAAATAGCCTGTTCATAACAGAACAATACAACCTATAACTAAATCCTAGTTTGTTATAACAAACTTCTTACTACATTAACTGTGTGAGATACCTAACTGTTTGATCAGCTAATGAATGTAATATATAAGGAGAACAGTCTTCTGTGACACGTGCACACATACATCCAGCAGATCCTTTGACTTTAGTTGAATATCCCTGATGTGCAGAACCTCCAACTTGATGTGCAGCACCTATTCTTTGATGTGCAATACCTGGTGCTTCCTTGTAACTGTCAACAGCATCACTGTTGTCTGTTAATGAGGAAGATTATCTCCTCATGTTTTGCATCATCCCAACTTCTTGTCTGCATCGATTAAAGCTTTGATTGTTCTGTTGTGTGTAAAGCAAAATCGTGGCATTGCATGAGTACCCACTATGAAATTTTCCGTAGTGGGTACTCTCATGGCTTTCCCTTCAAGTGTTTCCCTGATGGCTGGCCGCTGGCATATGCTATGTTGGGCAGCAATGACTTTAGTTCAACTTACATTACTGAATTCATATTCCACTTATCGCCCGTTTGGTTAACGATATTAATTAGTGGTAATGGAAATAATTTGTAATGTAAATTTTCATTATATGTATGATGTCATTCCCATGGTAATGAAAGTTTGAGCATAAAAAAGTATTTTTGTTCACAATTTTCTTTTACTACCTAATACCATGTAATCCAATAGTAATGCATTGGAATGAATTTTGTGACAAAAAATGAGATTGTTAAAGGAGAATAAACATGATCATTAAATTTGTCAAGAGAATTTCTCTACCAAAATTACATTAACTTTTCATTATCATTTCCATCATTTAGTACCCGTTACCAAACGGGCCGTTACTGTTTAAATTAGTAGTCTGGGTTAATAAGGATGTCATTTCAGTTAGAATCCAACCGGCTCAGTAAGAGCAAATAACTATTATTCATTGATAGGATAATAACGTAATGACAAGTAAACTCAAAAGAACAATCAGAAAAAGTAAAGCAAAATTGGTAATTACGAGTAATAATACTATACAAATTAAATTATCATCAAGAATGCAGCAAACAGTTGATGAGCAAGCAATTGGCAGTTAGCAATTAGCAATTAACAATTAGCAATTGCAGCCAGCAATGAAAAGTTGGAAATGATCATTTCACAATTACATAAATCAATGAATAGGGTGATAAAATTCAAGTCAGATTTGCATACGAGTTCACAACAGTCAACATACAGTAGCTGTGTTCGTTGGTGCTGCTTTCGATCTCTCAGACGAGTCGATCATGAATCATCTTCACTATCTTCATATTCACAAAATCACAGAAGTGCATTACTATTACTATCACCATTATTGTTGAAATCTTGGTTCTTCACAGGCTCTCTGTCACCTGGTTTTATAGCTGCTTTGTTTTTCACCACGAAACTCGGTGCTCCAGGCTGCAACATAGGCTTTTTACAGTCAATTGGTAACTTAATCTCATTTTCACAGTCATCATCGTCATCATCATAATCAATCACATGGTGTTTAAGGTTAGTCCCTCCAAATATGGATTGAATAAGGGCCTCATCCTGTTGATCAAGCATTTTCTCCTGATCCCCACGAGTGCGAATGTGAATGCGCTGCGAGGCCTTTAGCATATCTTCCGTAGTGACAGGGGCATACCTTGACTTGATGGATTTCAGTTCATCAACGGCTGACATTATATCAATTTCTCTGATGTGGTACAATTACAAACACCACAATCTGTTGATCTTGAATGATCAGTAATAAGGAAGAAAGAAAGAGGGAGGAGAAATAGAGAACAGAAAAGAGAGGAGTTTATGATTTTTATTGATTGATATGAATGAAATACAACAGCTCTAATACTATATATACGCATGAACAACTGAATAAAACCAACTAACAAACTCTAACTGCCATAACTAACTTGACAGTTTATTAACAAGCTACTAAAAACACACGAGCCTAGCACAAGTCATGATCTTATGAACTGCTGCCTACAACATTCTCTCTTGGAGTTTCTATTTTGTTCTCCAATGATTTCAATGGATCTCCAATCTCTTCAGCATCTCGTTTCCGTTTATCCTGATCAGAATTCTCATCTGTATCCCGCCGTGGTTCAAAGTTTTGTATGGCACCGGCCTCAACAACATAGTCTGCGTTTTGGGGGTCTGTTTTGATTGTAAACTCAGCAGAACACTTGGTACATTTGAAGTAAAATCTGAAGATTCGAATTCCCAAATATGTGTCAATCACATCCTCCATTCGTGAATTAAATTTGTTATCTCTGTAGATGAAATTGCCACAAGTAGTGCACAAAATGCTCATAGGCAACATCATACGAACAATCATTTGATGATTTTGATTTTTGGGTTGCCTTCGTCTAGGGATTTTCGCAGGATCAAAATCAGGAGCGTAGTATTTGTTCAGCACCTGCCTTTCTCCCATTTGTGTTCTTCTATCTTTTTTCGCAATTAGGGTTGTCACTTTTTTTTGAATGTAATGTAATTAGTGTTATTAATTATGAGGCAATTAAGAGATTATTAGCTTTATATATAAAATGAAAAATTACTTAGAATAATCTAATTTTTTCATGATTTTTCTATAATAATTTTTTCATGAAATTGTCACTACGAATAATACCAATTTAAAGAGTATTTGCCTACAGTAAACTCGGGTAATCAAATGACCTGCTCTAGTAGGTAATTAATAAAAAAATAAACTGAAAATTAATATAAAGCAAGAGAAAAATTATGAAAATTCACATACAAAATTATAAAAAAAACATTTTTTAAACATTTTTTTCGACATTTTATTTTAATTTATTTTTTCTTTAAAAATAAAACTTGCTATAGCAGGTCATCGGTTACCCGAGTTTTCTTTAAGCAAATACCCTATAAAATTGAGGTTATTATGGTTAATAAATAGGTGGAAAAATCATGAAAATATTAAATTATTGTAACACCCCGTAAATTATCGGGTTTAAAAATAAATAAAATATAATAAAATAAAGTATAACAAAATAAATTAAATAAGTAATATTGAATTATATTATTTTACATGGTTAATTATAAGAAACGAAGTAAGTTTATTTAACGGTAACGCGTTTTATCGCATACGTTGTTATTGCGTAATATTTCTTTTCTGCTTTTAACAAAAAAAAATAGACAATTATATAATTAATTAATTAATTAATTAAAAAAAATAAAAGATTAGGGAAGGGGAAGGGTGACCGGTTGTGTGAAGGAATGGGAGGAGTCTTGTAACTCCTCTCATAAGTGTGTATTAAGGCACATTAAGCTCATCCCTTAATTGCCTATTAATCCTTTTGAAAACCATTTGAGTTCTTCACCCTTCTAAGCTTCCAATTGAACAAAAAAAAATCAGAAAAATTCTCTCCTTTGGGCTTGTGATTCGGCATTTCAAGAAAAAAAAAATTGTTCTCTTGTTCTTCCATTCAATCTTTTGATCAAAGAGGTAAGTTTAATTGAATTGCTAGTTATAGATTTTATATACAAGGTTTTCTAAGATGAATTACATTTTATGTATGATGATATCCTATGACTTTGAGGAGGATTGAGTATATTTTTATGTAATTTTCTTTAACAATCCTTTAATAAACCTTAATTTTGTTAAAAGGATTAAGTTATGTTCTTGATTTATATTCTTTAACAAAGTTTAAATTTTTTATAAGAATTGAGTTTTGTTGATATTCAAATAAATTTCTTTTATGGTTTAAATTTCTCTAACTAAATTTCAATTTGTAAGTAGAAATTAAGTTGGTATGGATTAAGTTATGTAGTCATCCCAGGGTTTAATAATCCTTTAGCAAAATTTGATTTACTTGAAGGATTGTGTTATATTTATATATATGTGTGTCTTGATTTAAAAGGGTGATTTAGTTTTCTAATTTTCTACAAAATTTAATTTGTTAAGAGAATTAAGTATTTAATTTAGTTATCATAATTTATGAAATTTCAAGTCTCTTGAAGGATTTTGTGAATGTGACCTTGCAACTTTGCAAGAGTTATTTTGGTCATGAGATTTAAAAAGGGTTGATAATGTATATATAAACTAATAATAATAATGAATAAAAATAATAATAATAATATATAAATGTAGGCGGCAGCAGCTGTTCCGCCTCGTTAGAGGTACCGACTCGGAAATGTTAGTCGTTTTCCGTTGTTTTAAGCACCGTTGCGTTAAAAACTTGTTAAACGCTTAAAATAATTAAAAATAGTAAATGGATGTTAGAAATTATGAAATTTGGTACCCAAGGTAATTGACGCGTTCCGAACGCAACGGCGAAGTCGGATTTTTCTTTTGAATTTTCTAAACTTTCTGAAATGGCCAATAAAGTTTCTGGTCAGAAATTAATTTTTGGAATCATTGAAAATTGGATGAAAACATTTAAAATTATCAAGTCTTAGTGATATCTTAGTGGTATGGAGTGGATTAAATGTGTAAACACGATCTAATATGTGATCGTTTTGTGTGTGTTATATAGGACCTCGATTTATAAGAGGGCGAAATTCCTGTTGTGCTTGAGCAACGTGTGTTTGCAGCGTTTAAGGTACACGCTTAGACCATACTGTTTATATGGTGGTGCAAGTAGTGTTGTTTCATTTCTAATCGAGGCATTGTAAATCACATAAGGATTAGACACCTCCAATAATATGAAATAATTAATTGGAAATTGAGAATTTATGTGTTTGTCACCCAAAGGGGTTGACGTTTGGTTATGTTACCCAAAGGGGTTAACGATTGGTTTGGATTATTATAATTATTGTTCCCATGGCAGTTTTGAATCATTACGGTCACCATGGGAGTATGCATACTTTAGCCTTTGGCGACCCGAACAGGATGGGCAACGCCTTAGGTCGGTGGTTGCCTTGGGATTAGCTCTCCCAAGTGTATTCCACCAAAAATATTTGAATTTATACTTGAACGACCCGAACAAGACAGGCAACGTTACAAGTTGGAATTATCTAAAAGAAATAAATGGTTTATACTTGAACGACCCGAACAGGACGGGCAACGTTACAAGATTGGAGATATTGAATAATGAATATATATTAGAGTCTTTGCATGCTAGGATAAACACAATGCTTGTATTCAACCTGTTTGACATATGTATGAAGTCTCTGACGTGTATTGGTTGTTCTTTGGAACCTGCTACGTGTTGTCATACGACGTGCAGTAGGTTGATTGCAGGTGGGGGCTGGAGTGAGGTTTCAGCTTAGAACCCGTAACCATCAAGACTAAGATATATTTTGTAATAAGTTTATGAGTCGAAATAACTCGGTTTATGTAACGAAAGTTTATGACGTTTTTCTTTTTATTTTGTACAACTTTTTAGCTAGTCTAGAGGCCGGTAGGCTCTCGAGTTGTATGTGAAGACTTCCGCTGACTTGTTTTCTTTGTTTGGCGTTGTTTCTTGCGTTGACCATATTCCTTTACCGTTGGAACGTTGACGATTCGAGTAAAAAAAAAATAATTTTATTTGTGTCCGTTTGTGAACCGGGATCATGTTTTCATATGATTTTCCGGGTAACTTAAACCGGGCCGTTACAATTATTCTAGATAATTTTTCATCATCATCATCCTACCCAGTGTATCCCGCTCATAGAAAACTATGGACAGGGTGTGGGGAGGGAAGGACGACGGAAACTCATACCCATAAAGGAGAGCGCGGCTAAAGGAGTCCTCCGACTCGAGAAAGATAATAAGACGTGGCTACCCGGAAAAGATAAATTAAATGCATATAACTAAAAAAATAAGTAGAACCAACTACAAAAGTAAACAAAATAGAATACGAAACTAATAATAAAAGAAACGAGAGAAGCAAAATGGCAAGAGCACTCAAAGGTAACCTAAGAGAACATCAGTAGTTTAAAACATGGATATGGTGCCTCTAACTACCCCTATATCCCTAGTAAGGCCCCTTAGAGAGGTTTAACTCATGTAAGTCAACTCTTATTTGCTCATCTCAAGTTCACCTGGGTCTTCCTCGATCCCTCTTACCCTCTACTATAATGCTTTCTTCTCTCCTTACTGGGGCGGCGAAGTCTTTCTCCAATTCTAGATAATTTTTCCTATATAAAATTAGGTTTTTACTTGGGCTCACAATACTAATATGACTAATCACTAATGTATGCAATGTCTTTCTTTAAAAAAAATAACGAAATACCGTATTTGTAGTAAAATAAGTTTTCTACTTCTATTACAATTAGGATTAGGCAACCATATTACACATTACAACTACAGTTAGGATTAGTTTACTGCAATTACAATTACAATTACAATTACAATTAGTGATGATGTTTACAATGTAAAATGTATTTCATGATTCATTGTGGAAGAAGGGGAAGAATGCGTTTTTCATTTCTTGAATATTACAAAGTACATGCTGAGACTATATATAATATATATACACAATCAAAGCTTAACAAAGTTTGGTATAAACCACAAATTAAATCGAATTAAACCGTAATTTTAGTATTTGATCAGCTCTACAGTTTAAATGGTCTATTTTTTTTTTTTTCATTTATGGTTTAGGGTTTGGTCTTGGTTATTTAATTGTCAGATCAGACCATACCGAAAACCATGATTTTTGTAAAATAAGGTTAATACCTATATATTTCGATTTGTTATTATTTTTATATAGTAAGATATACTTGAATAATGTTGCAATTAACTAATTACAAATAATTACTTTCTTTTTTTTTTACTTGCATTTGAGGACACTTTCACACGCCCCAATGCATTAGTCCATTAGGTATTATCTTTAATTATATACATCGAAAAATTATAGAAATTAAAAATCAATAAAATTCACATTGAGACGATTCTAACAAGATCTCACATGACTATGTTTAACCTATAGATTAACCACAATATGAAAATTAAATGATATTGATAAATAATGTCAAATTGTCCTTGAGTGCAATTAAAAAATGGAGGAAGTATATTTAGTGTAGGTAGGTGCGTAAAATAAAAAAAAAATCGTAGGCCTAATCAGATCAAACCGTTGTAGAACGGCTTGGTCCAGTCCGGTCTAGTATGAAAATTTTTTAGACCGAAATTTTTAATTTGGTTTGATTTTAATGTCAGACCAGACCAAATCAGAATATATGCTCCCCTATACACAAGGAAGCTACAGAGCTCTAAAAGCCCTCGAAAGAATGACGTGGCAAGAAGTAACAAACTTCTGAATAACCAAACAAAATATTTTAACAAACTAAGATACAAGCAAACAAACTAAAATACAATTCTTATTTAAGATTGTTTCTATAAAAGACGCGTTTTATATGGATTCTCCCATTTATACTTAAATGGGCATACTTCTTAAAAAAATAAAATCACAACCAAAAAACAACTCAAAAATTAATAAACTACTACTTATAATTTTAATGAACTCTAAAAATAAAATACTTGTACTGCTTATCAATATTTATATGAAATTCAGGTTTCGAAATTCAATGATGAAATCATGTAATTTATGAACCTACCACTGAGTAAACGATTTTGAAATAAAATACTATACTTGTACTATTTATCAAGTAAGTTTGAAATAAAATACTTAAACCTAATATTGAGATTTAGATTCGAAATAATTAAGAAATCAAGAATTCTAGATGAAATTCATATTCAAAATAAAAAAGGCAAAACGAGAAATCAACCCAAATACCTATATGAAATTAAACTTGATTTGAGGAGATGATAAACTGAAATTCAAGACAAACAAGAATGGGAATTGATGAAGATGAAATTCAGATTGAAATAGAAATTCAGATGATGAAACTTGAAATCGAAATTCAAGACGAAATTCAGCTTAATTGAAAAAACTTACTATTACAATGGAAATTTATGAAGTCAAGGGGAGGTTGGGGAAGACAAACCAACGGAAAATACCACTATACATAGCGGATGAAGGAGCCATACACAAGGGAAAATTAATAGAAGAGCTAATTTTGGGAACAAGGAATTGATGAGCAATTTGGGAAATAAAAGAAGACAGTCAGAATAATTGCATCAACGATATCCATGGCAGATGTAGTAAACAGGGAGTTGTTTGCCTTCTCTCTCAGCTACAAGTAAGGCACTTTGTGTACTGAGATAGCTACATAAAGGAATAATGTTTGCCCAGCAACTAGAGACACCAGTTTGGGAAGTTCAGCGAGATACTTCTTGAGCTGTTGAAAAGCTTCTTCAGCCTCAAAACTCCATTCGAAACTTTGCTTTTTGAGTGTCTTTACAAACGGCGAACACTCATCGACAGATTTTAATATGAACCTTTCCAGCGCGGCTACACAACCAGTTATGTTTTGTACTTCTTTGACAGATTAGAGAGATTGCACGTCTAAAATAGCTTGTATTTTGTCAGGGTTTGCTTCAATACCCCTTTCATCAACCAGAAATCCTAAACATTTTCCACCAGTTACCCTAAAAACGCATTTTTTCGGGTTGAGGCGCATGACATTGGTCTTGAGGGTGGGGAATGTTTCTCATAGATCTTTAATATGATGTTTTGATTCTTTGCTCTTAGCAATCATATCAACAACTAGGCCTCCAAGTTTCTTCCAATTTGAGCGTTGATTACTTTGTTCACTATTGTTAGCTACATTTTATCTTTATTTTTACCCCTATAAGTGGCTTGTTTAACGTAAGGAAACTACATGTTATCGCATTGGTTTATTGAATTTTACGCTTGTTATGTTGCTTTGGTATTTTATTTCATTTCAGGATCTAATCATCAACACCGAGCATAAACTAGCCCCTTTGGTTGCATACATTGCTCAACTAAACACCGAGGGCTCAAAGAAGTGAAACATCATGAACCAAGCCACAAAAAAAAGCCAAAAAGAAGCCAAAATAGATCCACTCGACCAGAATAGGCTCGAGCCAAGGTGGCTCAAGCAGTATTGCTCGAGCCAGAAGCTGAGTATTGCATATCTGAAGCTCGCTCGACCGGGTCGAGCGAAGTACATTCAAACTTCCAAAGCTTCTGACCATCAGCAAGATTGATTTCTTTAATTGTTTCAATCTTCAACTTTCCAATTTAGTTGTCGGTCCATATCACTGGGTATTAGAATTAGGCCCATAATTATTTTTTTATCCGTTGTAATGGCCCTCTTTTAACATAAGCTCCTGAATTTTTAGCTTGGATTTGCCTTTTAACACCCTTTCACGTGTAAAATGACATTCAATGACTGTATGTTTTTTCTTTTTTCCTTTTATGAAATAAGGGATTATGAGCAATGAAAAGTGCTGATTGGTTATCATAATGTAGCTCAATAGGCTGCAGATCAGAGATGCCTAATTCATTGAGTAAGCGTAATAGCCGAGTAATTTCAGAGGCAGTGGAAGACATTGCTCTATATTCAACTTCCAAGGAGAATTCGGACACTTATTGTGTTGTTTCTTCGATTTCTAACTAACCGGAAGGTCCCTAACATCATTAGATAACCAGTAACGGAATGATGAGTATCAATGCAAGATGTCCGATCCGAGTCAGAGAATGCATGAAGTTTTAGTTGGTTAGTAGCGCTTAGGAGAATTCCTCGACCAGTAGTAAAGGCAATGTTGAACATTTAGAGTATATAGACCAAGATTTGTATATACTACATACCTAGTATAGTAGTGGGACTAAATAAATATATTATAAGTCCAAATTAAATGCCTCAAAGAATTTGATGAAACATTACTTTGTTTCATAAGCTTTGCTTAGTGAAACATTACATTGTTTCATAAGCTTTGCTTGGTGAAACATTACATTGTTTCATAAGCTTTGCTTGGTGAAAAAGCTTTGTTTGGTGAAACACTTCTGTTTCAAAAGGAGGTATTGTTTGATGCATAGCTCTATAAATAGAGGTTGCATGACAAGGGACATTCCATCCCAATTTCATATGATTTATGATTTCTCTCTTAAGAATACTTCCATTCTTGTTCTTCCTTTCATGAGATAATATTGAGAGAGTAATTAACTCTTAATATCATCAAAGTTCATAATTCACTACAACACTTGTATTTACTATTGCGATTTCCTTGTGCTAGGATTTTGTTGTGTAGATTGTATCTCATTGTGAATTTCATTTATCATCCCAAGCACCTTTGTGGGAGAAATATCACAATAGGAAAGTGTATGAACGCCTTCTACTCATATCAAGTTTCCGAGCGACTTCTTTGATTGTCGCAACCTTATCTTCATGGTGTCCATTTGGTGATTTACAAAGCAAGGAGTTCCATTGCCATCCACACAAGGAAAATACAAATCGGTTTGTTTTATTTGTATTTGCATTATATTTCCAATAATCTATTGTGATAGTTTTTCAAAGATGGCAAGCGTAAAAGATCTTGTTAAAATTTTTCATCAAGTTGGACAATTATTTCGACATGAAGTTCTGATGATGGCAAATGAAATATTTATTTTCATGGGTATCTTTAATAAGAAGAAGTATCATGGAAAACAAGTAAGTTTTTCTTGAGATTTAGTAATCATAAATTGTATTTGATATTTCGTGTTTAAATTTGTGAAAAAGTTTTTACATACATTTCAATCTTCTTTTGGATGATCATATACATGTGTTCAAATTTTAATTTGAAGTAAAGCATGTGGGTGATAGTATTTTACAAAGATATGATCTAGAGAAGTGGGTATGTGTTATTTTGATGATGAAAATTTATGATGGAAGTTATAAAGTATTATTTTTCTTAATAATTAATTAAGAAAAGAGAATAGAAATATATTCATGTGATCATCATGGTTAATAGGGCAATGATATTTTGTAGTATGGAATAAAAGTACTACAAAGTAAGGTTTTATATATTATATATAAATTAAAATTGCTAAGTATACATTAAGTATGTGTCTTATCGGATATTGATTGATTAAAGTATGATTATGTTCTATACTTGATGGAATTAATTCTTCATGAGGCATGTTTTAAGAAAGTGATTGATTTTTTTTTTTATCATGTTGATAATTGATGTATGTCGTGTAGCATCAAAACCAAAGGTATGATAATTTTGTTTAACATACTTTCGTTTAATCTCAGTTTGTTGATTTGTAATTGTTTTATTTTATTGTTAATTATGAAATAAAGTATCAATTTTATTGATGTAACCATTTTGTGGTTAGTTATGGTAGTTATTTGTGAAAAACTACCTATAAGTAAATGATAAATTTATTGACTTTGGTCATGTATCTCATGATGAGACCAAATTAAAGTGACATATATTTTATATACCCAAATTTATTCAAAAAAAAAAAAAAAAAAAGAAAGAAAATAAAAAATAAAAGGGGTAATGATTTACATTGAAATACTCAAATGAGTTATATAATTACCCAAGTCAATCTAGTTATATTATAACTAAGATTAAGGGGTAGAATTTATATTCATGTAGATATACATGTTTATGTATATGGAGCATTTTAAATTTAAATTTAATATGGTCGGACCATTATTTATAATAATTAAGATTAAATTATTATGTATAATTCAACAATGTTGAAATTATAAGTAAGAGGTTGTGTTTATCATTACTTATGAAAATAGTTATGAAATAAATGTTATTCTATATAAGAGAATAAATTAATTTGCATAGATTTTGCAAATTATGTTTTATAGTGATTAAAATTCCATAATGTTTATAAATTAAATTATTATTACTAGTTTGTAATAATAATTTTGGTACGTTTATTTGATCCATATAAGTAAATGGATGGTATATAATTTATTCATAAATTATATGTGACAAGTTGATTTGTTTTAAAACTAATAAAGTGATTATTATTTATAAGTATTTACTTATAAAATTGTGTCCTTTAAGACATGTGAATTATCAAGTGGTATGATAATGTATTTTATGCCTTAAGCATAAAATGTATATTATGGCAAATAAATTCCATAATGTTTAATAATTAATTTATTATTACTAGTTTGTAATAATGTAAGAAATTTTCTCAAATTATACATAATTATATGTATGAAATTCAATTTTGAATTGGATCACAAAGAATTGTCATTTCTATTTGTGATTGAACGTTTACAAATAGGGGAGGTAATTTTAAACTTCCACGTGTAAACTAATAAAGATAGTATTTTATCCATAAACATTTGTCTTAGTTTTAGACAAAAAGATTAAATTATCTCTTGTTTGAGATGTTAATTAAAAAGTCAATAATCTCTTGTTTGAGATGTTTAATAAAAAGTCTTTTTTCAAAAAAAAAAAAAAAAAAAAAAAAAATGCTTGATGATTGGTCAAAGGTACTAGAATAATGTTACTTCTAGTGTTCCATATTTATTTAATGTGGAAATAGATCCATTGACTTTTAGTGATGCTATGACATCACAAGATAGTGCCTTTTGGAAATAGGCATAGATGATGAGATGCAATCCATCATGGGGAATAATATTTGGGTATTAGTAGATCTCCCACCGACTTGTAAACCAATTGGTTGCAAGTGGATCTTCCGCAAGAAGATGAAAATTGATGGAACTATTGATAAGTTCAAGGCCCGTTTAGTGGCACAAAGCATTAGACAAAAGCAGTGTATCGGTCACTTCGATACATATGCACTCGTTGCAAGGATAACCACCATTAGGTTGTTGGTAGCGTTGGCTACAATTTATCATCTAGGGGTCCATCAAATAGATGTGAAAACATCATTCTTATACGGTGAGCTAGATGAGGAAGTTTACATGAAACAACCCGAAGGGTTTGTTTTGAAAGGACAAGAAAATAAGGTTTGTAAACTTGTTAAGTCACTATATAGACTTAAACAAGCACCAAAACAATGGTATCAAAAGTTTGATGAAACTATATTGTCCTTTGGATTCAAGTTGAATCAAGCGGATAAATGCGTTTATAGCAAATTTGATAACCATGGCAATGGAGTTATCATTTGCTTATACGTGGATGACATGCTCATCTTTGGTACTAATATAGTACATATCCAAGAGACAAAGGATTTTTTGTCTAAATCCTTCCAAATGAAGGATATGGGGGAGGCCGATGTGATCTTAGGCATAAAGATCAAAAGAGATGGTGGTCGTATTAAGCTTGGTCAATCTCATTATATTGATAAAGTGCTTAATAGGTTTAAATTGCAAGATTTGACACCAATCTCAAGTCCCATGGAGCAAGGTATGAAATTTACCAAGCATACCGGGAAACCAATTTCTCAATTAGAGTATGCAAAGATTATTGGATCATTGATGTATGCTATGACTTGTACAAGGCCGGACATAGCATTTGCGGTTGGTAAATTGAGTAGATTTACTAGTAACCCGGGTCCTCAACATTGGTTGGCGATAAGAAGAGTATTACGATACTTGAAAGGAACCATAAATTATGGTATAACTTATAGCGGTGAACCTCCTATTTTGGAAGGTTATTCCGATGCTAGTTGGATCACTAATGAAGAGGATAATTCTTCAACTAGTGGTTGGGTATTTGTTTATGGGGGAGGTGCCATTTCATGGGCTTCCAAGAAACAAATGGTAATAGCAGATTCCACTATGTCTGCGGAATTCATTGCACTCGCCTCGGCGGCAAATGAAGCGGAGTGGTTAAGGAATCTCATGTTTGAGATACCTTTGTTGCCAAAGCCAATTTCACCGGTGGCAATTTATTCGGATTGCACAACGGCTTTGGGAAGAGCTTATAGTCAAGTGTATAATGGTAAGTCGAGTCACATTGCTCTAAGACACAGTCTAGTGCAAGATCTTATCATTCATGGGGTCATAACTCTTGACTATGTGAACACCAAGTTCAATTTGGCGGATTTTTTCACTAAAGCCATGAGTAAGGTTTCAATTGAACAAGCGTCAATTGAGATCGGTTTATGTCAATAAAGTTTAAAGGAAAGTCCCAATTCACACACAAGTAGCATTGTGTCTTGAATTCAATGTGGTAAAGTCCTTTAAAGTCTTTGAAAGCAACAAGGATGAATGACCCATAGTTGCTTTAGATCGTGATGACAAGGTAGTCGCTCAAGTTCTCAAGGTCAAGGGTTGAAGAGCTCTTGGTGGTATCCTATCACGGGGATATGTTTTACGTAGTGAGAACCTACCTATATAAGTTTGAAGTTTTGGCCGCTTCAAGTAGTCAAGATTGGCATATCCGACTATGATAAACTTATGAATAGATATGGACACGGCCCTATATAATGTGTCAAGGTAAATGACAATGTGTTATTGGTTTTGTGCGTATTTAACCTTCAAGTGGTTCGATGGGCTAGTTGATTCAATCCGTAGGGACATCATTCTAGTTCGATCGCTTGTGAAGTGTTTTATACTAGGCGTTAATTCAATCCGTAGGGACATTAGCGTTGATGCATGAAACGAAATTATATACTTAATGTGTAAAGGAAGAAGGAGGTTTCTTATACTCTAAATGGGGGAGGATTGTTGAACATTTAGAGTATATAGACCAAGATTTGTATATACTACATACCTAGTATAGTAGTGGGACTAAATAAATATATTATAAGTCCAAATTAAATGCCTCAAAGAATTTGATGAAACATTACTTTGTTTCATAAGCTTTGCTTAGTGAAACATTACATTGTTTCATAAGCTTTGCTTGGTGAAACATTACATTGTTTCATAAGCTTTGCTTGGTGAAAAAGCTTTGTTTGGTGAAACACTTCTGTTTCAAAAGGAGGTATTGTTTGATGCATAGCTCTATAAATAGAGGTTGCATGACAAGGGACATTCCATCCCAATTTCATATGATTTATGATTTCTCTCTTAAGAATACTTCCATTCTTGTTCTTCCTTTCATGAGATAATATTGAGAGAGTAATTAACTCTTAATATCATCAAAGTTCATAATTCACTACAACACTTGTATTTACTATTGCGATTTCCTTGTGCTAGGATTTTGTTGTGTAGATTGTATCTCATTGTGAATTTCATTTATCATCCCAAGCACCTTTGTGGGAGAAATATCACAATAGGAAAGTGTATGAACGCCTTCTACTCATATCAAGTTTCCGAGCGACTTCTTTGATTGTCGCAACCTTATCTTCATGGTGTCCATTTGGTGATTTACAAAGCAAGGAGTTCCATTGCCATCCACACAAGGAAAATACAAATCGGTTTGTTTTATTTGTATTTGCATTATATTTCCAATAGGCAACATAGTTGACGGTGTGTTTAAGAGCATGAAAGTGAATGTCAGAAGGGTTTTGCATGAACTGATTCAATTTTTGCATTGTAAAGGAGAGATCAAGCCTAGTATGGGGTGAGAAAATTGGGCTTGTCAACCAAGCTACGATAGTATGCATGTAGAATCAGAAAACAAAGGGGAGTTATCATTATGTTGCAATTTAAGAATAATAGGGTGAGGAGTGGTAACAGGCTTTGTAATGGGAATGCCAGCATCACGAATTAATTTAGTAGTATATTTCCTCTGTGTTGGGGCACTACCATCTGGTAAGTAAGTGATCTCAATACCAAAGAAAATGCTAAGAGGGCCAAGATCTTTACTATTGACTGTATTATGAAGATGAGCAATGAGGCGGTTGATGGAAGCTGAATCATTACAAGTGAGGATTATATCGTTGACATAAACCGCAACAATGATCATAAGGTGGGAAGTTGTCTTGATGAACATGGAATAGTCATTTTTGGATTGAACAAATCCTTAATGAATAAATTCTATTGTAAGCTTAGCGAACCATTGACGAGAAGCTTGCTTCAAGTCATATAAGTCATATAGATTTTTCTTCAATTTACAAACAACATTGGGAGGATGTTAAAAATCATCAGGAACTTAGATAAAGACTTCTTCATGTAAATCATCATGAAGAAATGCATTATTTATGTTTAGTTGAAAAAGAGGCCAATATTTACCAGTAGCTAAAATAATGATATAATGGACTGTAGTCATCTTGGTTACTGAAGAACGTCTCCTGTAAATCAATACCATGTTGTTGAGTATATCCTTTGGCATCCATGTGTGTTAAAACGTTCTATAGAATCATATGTCGAATTTCACCTTATAAACCCATTTGAACCCAATAGCTTTCTTTTCAGGGGTAAAGAAACAAGATCCCATGTGTTATTAGTTTGTAAAGCCTGGAGTTCAGCATGCATAGTAGCTTCAACAAATTCTTTGTAGGATGAAGGCTCCTTTCAAACAGAATGAGCAATAAGAGCTTTTTCTGGTCTTGGTAAGGAAGAAAATTGAACAATATTGCACCAGTGAGAAGTAGAATTGGTACAAACATAACCACTAAGGTGAGATGGGGATTTATGTGGGCGGTTTGATTTTCAAAGTGAGGTAGTGGAGGAAGCTAATTATAGTAGTAAATTTGTAGGTGGGTCTGATTTAAAAAGAGTAGAAGACAGTGAAGGTGTAAGGACAGACATAGGGGAGGTATTATTAGAAAAGGAGTGAGTAGGGGGCAGTAAAGAATCAGAAAAAGAAGAGGGGGTAATAACATGTAGATATAACTGAGGAAAGGGTGACTAGGACATGTCTTTGAATCGTGGGGAAAATGTTTCCTTTTGAAAATAACATCTTTGGAAACAAGAACTTGGTGAGTTGTCAAAATGTAGACCTTATAGTCTTTGGTGTGCAATAGTATCTAAGAAAAACTAGGGCTGTTCAAAAAAACTTGACTCGCCCGTCCCAACCCGCTGACCCGCCACATAAATGACGGGTCAATTTCCCAAAAAAATTGTAACTTACGGGTCGAGTCATGGGTCGAAATGTAAATGAAGCGGGTACCCGGTGTGACCCGCTTAAAAAAACAAATACCCTTTTAGGGTTTTCAAGGCGTGGCTGTCATGTTTAAAAACGAAAAAGGAGCAAGCAGTCTAATTTGGGGTTTTCAAAAGCAAAGCCAAGGCGCCTTCCCACTTCCCTTCTCACTTTCTCATCTTTCGACTTTTGTAACAACCCCAAAAAAGGTTACCATTTCAACAACAAACATGCAGCAGATAGTGTCAAGCTTAGCGAAAATTAAGTAATACGTATCTAGTAAAGAAAAATCCATAATGTTGTTGCTTGTTTAATTATGCCCGCCCAATAGCCCATACATGTATTTGCTATGATAGCTACAACAAAACGTAAATATTGTGCTACTCCTCTTTCACAAAAAAGAGTCGCCTTTCATTATTAGAAATCCTGAAACCTTGGTTTGTGTTTCTTCATCTTGCCTTTTCTTCATTTGTATAAAAACATCTACGCAGCACCAATATTTATGAACATGATATTTTCATACTATTCATGTTTCGCTTCTACATGGTACACTCTGTTCAATGGCACCTCAAAGGCTTGCAAAGCACTCTGATCTATAGAGATGACCCCTTCCTCAACGACTTGCAATGAACTTTGACACAATTAATCAAACCATTGAATTTGATCATTGATATGTACAACGTTAGTATTGTTATCTAGGACATACAAGCGTTTATAATCTTTTTTTGATCTCGATAAAATATATTTAGTAGGGATCTCCTCTACCCCATTGTAGTTAAGTACACATAAGGTGTGTTTGACAGAGGTAACCATTAAAGTTAAAGCAGCTGCAACAAAACCGAATAACCAATGTCCTGACTCAACTTATTCGGGTACCCGCATTAATTGGGTCGGAACACAAGCCGTTTAAAAAGGTACCCGACTAACCGGGTACCTGAAATGCCTGTCTCGACTCGACTTATTCGGGTACCCGCATTAATTGGGTCGGAACCGTTTAAAAAGGTACCCGACTAACCGAGTACCTGAAATGCCTGGTACCCGCTAATGAACACCCCTATGAAAAACACTAGCATTTGTTCTTACTTAAAATTTGGTTCTATTTTGTTTGAGGTGAGAAACGATGCTAAGACAACTATATACATTGAAATGGGTAGTTTGTGGTTTATGATAAAAAAGTTTCTTATATGAAGAAGTATTGTTGAGATATGAGAGAGGTAAAATATATATTTTTAATATAGGTTGCACATAAAATCGATTCATCTTAAAATTTAGTGGGTAAATTGGTTTGAAAAAAACGAGCCTAATCGATTTCTAATAATTGATGGTGTTTACGTTCAACTACACCATTCTACTGAGGGGTGTCCACACAACTAATTTGATAGATGATACCCTTAATATGCTACCAAAGTAAAGCATTTCTATTAAAAGTACTTATACCTAATACATGTATTGTGTGTGTGCTTAATATAGAAGCTATATTGTATACCCTTGTGTTAATCTTTGCAGGTTTATCAAAAGGAGTAACAAGGTATCAAAGAAATAGAAGCTACTACACATGTGTTCAAGGATGTGAAGTTGATCCTAAAGTTAGTTAGTTTGTTATGTATAGAACATTTGTCAATTCTTGTAATTTTAGCTTTCTTATTGTCTTCTATATATATGAGACTCATAACTCATATCTTGTAAGATTGATAACTCAGTTCTTTGCAATAAAAGAATTTCGTTGTTTCTCATTTGTTTCATGGTATCAGAGCTAGAATGAAAAGCTATTGATTTATTTTTTTTTTGTTTCAGTGTTCTGTTTCCATCCTTTTTCTTCACCCTCTCTTTTACTCTATTGATAGCCTTCAAAAAATCATGATCCCACAACCAACCAATCTAGTGTTTATCTCTTACAACTTACAGATTTTGGACAAAGAATTATCACAAAGACCTTCAATGGAAATGGTTTTAAAGACTGAAAAAGGGCAATGATTATTGCATTGTTTGGGAAGAACAAACTTGGATTTATTGATGGCACCATCAAAAAATCTACATCCAACATCATAACTGGGAAAGATTGGAATATAGTTAACAATGTAGTAATGGGCTAGATTCTTTCAGTCATTGATGAAAAAATAGCTAATACATTACAATGGTTAAAAACTGCTAAGGAGTTTTGGGACGAACTTGAGGAGAGGTATGCACAAACCTCATGTGCACATCTATTTTCTATTCAAGAAAAGATAAGCAAAGTTGTGCAATCAAATGATGAGACTGTTAAAAGCTTCTTCACCAAAATGAAGGGGCTATGGGATGAGTTGGACAATCTTGATCTAACACCTACTTGCACATATTCTGAATGCACATGTGAATTTGGTAAAAAGACCATCAAGATTCAACAAAGCATAAGACTCATGGAGTTTCTCATGAAATTAAACCCTAAGTACCAACACATTAGGAGTAACATCTTGATGATAAAAGAACCTCCTAGCAATGCGGATCCAGAGTTCAGAGTCCCTTGCGGCACCAACGAATGGACGAAATTTCGACAAAGTTTCATTTGTAAAATTAAAAACTAAAATATTTTTATTTCGATAAAATGACTTGCAAAATAGCAATAATACCAAGACAAAGCCAAAGTAATACTATAAAAGATAATGAACGAACGAACTACAATTGTTTAAATTTATAATGAAATCATAGTCTAACAAAATGAATCAATAAAATTTGTTCTTTAATAGAAATAAAACATGTTTTTTTATTGAGACAAAATACAATTATCCGGTATAGATTAATTAATTAATTAGCAAAAAAACAGCTAGATTTTAGAAGAATTAAAGGGAAAAAAGAATAATGAGAGAAGTCTTACAATCCCCAAGGACATTAGGAGCACCAATAGTAGCTTTAAAAACTTCTACGACTATATTTTATAATTGAAAATTGCCTTGAAGTCCTAAAAGCTTAGAATTTTAAAAATTAAAACATTAAGATTCAAGATTAAGATTACAGACTACAACATAAAGATTAAGATTACGATTGAAAGTCAAAATACCTTTAAAAAATCTGATTTTTAGGGTTTTGTTAAGGAAACAGGTGAGGGAAGAGGGCGTGAAGTAGTAGCAACCAACAACTGAGCGAGTCGGCAGGCGGCAGGAGTGGACCAGGTGACTGCAGGCAGCTGGCCGGAGGTGGCAGTTGCAGGCGACAATTTTATTTTGGTTATTTAGTGTTTTATCTTTTAGAGGGAGAAGAGAGAATAATGAGGGTTTTGATTTTCTAATTTCTGAAACAATGAAAGCACATTTCTCGTCCCCCTCACTTCAGAAATTTTATTTATTTTTTTTAAATTCCCTCTGAGGCAAGTGCCAGGGGGTGCCCATCAATAGATCTGCCCTTGCCTCCTAGTGCAGCAGAGGCCTACAAAATCTTGATGCAAGAGCAAACACATCAAGAACTAAGCAAAACCACAATGTATGAGGACGAAGAAACCCCTATAGCTTGTAGAATTGAAAAAAGGAAGTTTGTTGATAAGGCAAAGTATGCACAACACAAGAAGGGAATTTAATTTTGTGATCATTGCAAGGTACATGGACACAGCATAGAGAGATGCTTGAAGATTCATGGATGCCCACCTAACTACAAGCCAAAAGAAAAGATGGGTCCAAAGTCAACGCAGCTGCTCATACAAGTTCACAAAATGACACAAAGAATACTGAACCTAAGCTAACCCAGGAGCAATATGACAAATTGATGTGCCTTTTAAGCACACAATCAAACAAGTTAGAGGACAAAGATTCGCTATTGCTGCATCTGCTCACTTTGAAGGTTAGTGCTCTTTAAAAAACTCATTTGGATTCTTGATAGTGGAGCTTCCGATCATATTTGTTGTGATATTACTCTTTTCAAACATTTTGGTCACTTTAATACTAAACAAAACACAATAGTTATACCAAATGGTTTACATGCTCAAATTAAGTACATAGTAAATGTTATTTTAAATAATGGCTTGAAATTGAGTAAAGTTCTCTAAATACCAGGTTTCAAATATAATCTGATCTCCATATATAAATTGTGCCAGGGTCAAAATGCAAAAATTAGTTTTGTGGCTAATATGTCTGTCATGCAGGGACCTTTGATGAAGCCTTTGCTTCTTGGTAGATTGAGAAATAGTCTCTAATATCTTGAAGATAAATTGACTCTGACTACTGTTATCAAGCACACCCAATAGGGAAGGCTTCTGTCCATGTTCACTAATATGTCAGAGAATAAAGACAATCCAGAGGCTGTAACAACATCCAGATTGCCAACCTTTGGCACTTAAGATTAGGACATATACCTTTTAATAGATTACATATTGTGTTTCCTGAATTGCAATGTAATAAAGTTAAACATGATTTTCTACGTACCGTGTGCCCTTTGGGGTAACAAACCAAGAAAACATTTCCAAGAAGCTTTATAAAGATTAGTGAATCCTTTCAAATGATACATATTGATCTCTAGGGTCCTTTAAAGTTTCCAAATAGATTAAGATGCAATATGTTTTACACCATTGTTGATTATTTTTCAAGGTTCACATGGGTTATATTCATTAAAAACAAGAGTGACTTCTTAGATATTTTCAAGCAATTCTATCAACTAATCCAAAATTAGTTTGAAAAATAAATAAAAATTGTTAGATTTGATAATGCTCCAGAATTGAGTAAAGGAGAAACATTAGAATTTTACAAAATCAAAGGCATCCTACATCAAACTAGTTGCACTGAGACCCGACAACAAAATGGGGTGGTGGAACGCAAACATAAACACCTATTGAAGAACACTATATAATCTGTCCATAGTGCCCTTTAGAAAGTGTTAAAGATGGGAAACGACAACAAGAGGGGGTGAATTGTTATTTTATAAGTTTAAGCGTTTTTGCCCTGTTTTTTCGGAATTAGATTGAAGGATTAAAACTTAAACTTAATGCGAAAAAGTAAAAGAGACAACACAATTTTACATGGAAACCTTCTAGGCCTAAATAGAAGGAAAAACCTTCTAGGCCTAAATAGAAGGAAAAACTACAACCCCTCGGGATTTCAAAACTCTCCATTATGTTTTAGGCAATTCGTTACAATTACATAAAACAAACTCAACTTGCTTCACTCAAAGTTTCTCTAACTAGGCCAACTTCTATTTCTCTTGCTCTTGCTTCACTCGAAGCTTCTCCATTACTCTAGCTTTACTCAAAACTTTTCTCTTCTCTAGTTTCACTCGAAGCTTGCTAATTCTCCCCTAGACTTACCCAAGTCTAGTTACAACAATTCTCTCAAAAACCCATTACAAGGATAAATTCTCTAATGATAAAATGAAAGAGTTGCACAAGAAAATATTATAGATTAATTGGCAATTTTTAGAACAAAAACATCTCAATCTCTCTCGTATGGATTTTAAGGCTCATACAAATGCACTTTGAAAAATAAACAAGTCCCCTATTTATAGAGTTTATTTAGCTAGTAAAAAAGGAATAACTACTCATTCATCCTTATTCTTAAGATTAAGGAGAATTGAGTGGATCTTAGATCTAAAGAATAAAAGCCACGGCCCACGGTTAATTCCTTACTAAAAGATAAATAGATGAAAGCTTGATTTACATGTAAAAACCCACGATTTCTTTTTCACGGTTATTTTAAGATGGTTATAAAAATATTTTGCCAATTAACTTATTATATAAATAATGCATCTAATTAATTTTAATTAATACATCAACTAAAAAATCATAAAATATATTAATCAGAATTTTCCAGCGGACGTAAATTCTCCAAACTCCAGTCTGGGAACAGAGCAATGTTTCCATTTTCCAGCAACGTCAGGTCATCAAACTTGGGAACAATAGACCTCTTGTCTACATTTGACATCCTAAACGATATACCATATCTAACTTCATTGGATTCTTTTGACTAGTACACGTTCATAAACTAAGTCATAGGCACTATCAACGATCCTTAACATGACCGGATATCGACCTGCAAACAATCTCTAAAATACATTTGTTTATATAAAGTGTAGTCATCATCAAAACCTAAGAGGGCCAACCAATTCCCCCATTTTTGATGATGACAAACTTTTAAATAAACTTAAACAAAATAGAGTAAAACCAATGTCATAGAGCATGCCCGAGATTAAGGCTACTTTACATAACTTAGTAAATAAACTCGTTACAATATAATTTACCAAGTATATATAACAAAACAGATTACTCTAATATTCAGAACAGCATAAGCATAATCAGAGAATTCATAAAAGTTCATTGCTTATGTCTTTAATAAACCTAAAACTAAACAACATAGATTACTAAGATACTTATTGTTACCAATTTAGAACAGATAAAATTGTAACTGATCAGATCATATATTCAAGAATTTTATCAGAACATATATTTCAGATCAAATGTAAATATATTAAAGTATAAAGCCAGCCTGAACATAATATTATCAAATCAAATCATCAGAGCAAATCTATACTTCCTTACTTCAACAAGTTCCAGTTCTAGAGCCTTTTATTCAAACTAAGTTAGAGCACATCAAAGTATAATAATCAGAGCTCAGCATGTATCAAAGTATATTAATCAGAGCATGTAATATCAGAGCATTTCATATTTCAATTAACCAGAACATCATAATATATATATGTTAATCAGAGCTTTATGATGTAGCTCAGAAAAATTAAGAGCTAATCAGAACATCAGAGCATACTACTTTCCTTAGGCAAAACAAATAAGAGAGTATTAAACTAAGTTATAGCTCAAGCATACCTTTAAGTTTGTGCAATTATTCCCCCTTTTGACATCATTCAAAAAGGAGAGGAGCTTTCATACCACAACACTAACTATATGAGTATAGTAATTAAAAGGATAAGCAAGTAAAAGCAGTAATGAAAAGAAAATACTAAATGATGCAGTCTAAATATATAATGAGTTAATATCACAAACCATAGCAAAATGAGCAGTAATGTTTAAAGAGTATCAAATTACAAATACTGTACCCAACTTGGTACAATAAAACGAAAATAAATTGTTTGTTTGATAGATGGACCAACAAAAGATAAGTAGGAGAGGCATCAGGCAGCATGCTCTTCTTCATCCACGAATTCGGTCTACACCTCCACTGTCTCTAGCTTGGCACATAGACGGGCCTCCATTTGAGTGAGCTAATCAGTGATAGATGCGAAGGTGACATGAATTTCATCTTGGAAAGAATAGAACTGGGACTGAATATCCTGTAGTTTGTTGAGAACAGGTTCTAAAAGAGCTAAAGGAATTTAAGAAGGATTAGCAAAACTAGTGAAACCAAGGCTAGATGAAATTGGTGTGGTGGTTATTGGTGGCGGTGTAGCAGGAATAGGTGAAGGTGGAGGTGATGGAATGTGGTGTGTAGGTGATGTGGCCTGTTTTGGTGAAAGAGGTGTAGTAGGTTGAGGCTCAAGGGTGGTGTGTGAGGAAGAGTCATCATCCAAACTAACTACCGGACGTTTTCCCTTAGAAGCGAGCCTACTAATTTTCCTTGGTGTTACAATAGGCTTCTTCTAAACCGGCATTCGAACCTCCTCATCACAGGAATCATCATCACCATTATCATTATCATTAGCATATGCATCAAATACGGAAACGCCTTCATCCCATATCTTTCTCAAATCCTCAACGAGAGGTGCAAGATATACATCTATGTCATTGCTAGGTTGTTTAGAACCCGAGATAAGAAGCGAAAGCATAATGTACTTACGCTTCATACACAACCAAGGTGGCAAATTATAGATCACTAACAGTATCGGCCAAGTACTATGTTGAGAACTAAGATTGCCGTATGGGTTCATATTCCATCCGTACACAGTCCGAGCCTTAAATTACGAACTTCATCCCCAAAAGTCTTATGCAACCTATCAATACTCTTCCACTCTGGAGAATCAGATGGATGTGTGAGCAAGTGACCTTTCTTCACCCTATCTGCATGCCACCTCAAATTTAACGCATCTTTATTTATATAAAACAAGCGCTTGAATCTAGGTATTATTGGAAGACATTTGATTGGTGTACATATATTTTAGACAATTTTTGTGTAGCTGTGGAAAGGTCAACCAAGTTTGTTAATGGTTGTGTGTTGGTTTTGTTTGCTTGCTATTGTTATCGGTTCCCTCATCAAGGGAAATCATACCCTATTTCGCTCCCCTTGATTAAACATTTGTTTGAGGAACATCTGAAACAGAGATTTGATCAGGAAAGAGCGAAAGGGTTTGGGTAGGGATAATTATTCTCCAGGGATTTTCCATCACCAGTCAATATATTGCTGGTATAGAAAAGGGGCTGATTATGCTGAAGAAGATACATATGATATTTATGTCGATCAACCTGCCGACGAGCCTACTGCTTTGGGTGATGATCCAGCTGTGCAAGATGATGGACCGATCAAGGAGGTACAAGAGAGAGCATTTACTTATGGTTTTGATGAAAGATGGCCATCAGACATGGAACTAGTCGCCAAGGCTTCAATGTAAGTGATATATTCTATTTGGGGTCATAAGACAATATATTTTGGATTATTAAATATTATATTTTGGTTCATAATATAATGTTTTTGGTCAATTAGAATAATTCGTATATAGTCATAACATTATAATTTGGAATCATAACATGATAGATTTGGGATCATAATATAATAGATTTGGGATTGTAAAATAATATACTTGGTAATATAACATCATATATCTGAGTCAAAACATGACTTATATGGTCTTTTAATACCCTTCATTTTTTGTTCAATCATACAGGATCTGGAGATGGCTGAAGCCGTGTTCAAAAGAGACCTTAAAGTTATTACCCACTCGTAATGTCAACGAGTGGCTCGATACAACTTGCGGTTTAGGGGGCGTGACGAAGAAGTTGTGTCTGGGGACGGAATTTTGACCCAAACATAACAAATATGGGAGAACAATGACTGGTTAGCGTCAATTGACGAACTTTGTAGGTTGTTGATTAATAAGAATCATCCTTCTGTAAGCACTGTGCCAACAAACGTGCAACCTGTTGCACCGTCCCCACCCACCACTGTTGATTTGAATCCCCCGCCATCTACTCCGAACAACATCACAATACTTCCAACTATTAAGACACCAATTCCTACTGCTTTAAAAGAGTTGTGTGATCTTGACTTGGGTAAGGTGGTCCCCAACTTTCTACCGGCGTCTGAATTCGTCACAACCAACATGCAATATTTGAAGGGGATGAAGGAGTTGGAATTGAAGGTGTTGGACTACTCCATGTTGAATGAGACGATGGAAGGACCGTAAGATACCGTTAAAATTCCAAACTTAAACTCATAAATCAATTTCGTAACATTTTCATGTACTCTTATTAATTACTCACATAGGGAGCTTTTGTGTACACATAAAAAACTAATTTTCATGGATCGGAGGGATGCACAGACCATGTTTAACAAAGTTGAAATTGCAACTACTATTCTTGATTGCTGGGCTATGTATTTGAATGCGCTAGAGAAAAATTCAAGTAGCTGCCAACCTCTCCAAGCGGGTTCTTGTTTACCAGTTTGGCACATCCCACTGTGTAAGTCAAATAATTATTTTGTTATTGATGACTAAAATTAGATGTTCATATATCCAAAATAATAAGTTTGTTTTTTTTTTTTGTCTGGTTTTAGTTTTGGCTCTCTAACTTCATACACCATAGCAATCCAAAAACCACACAGAATGACAAGAAAACACGAGTTATAGGTAGTTGGACAAATTGGGTGAAATCTTACTCCCCGATAGACTTCAAGAAATGCAACATGGTATGTATTTAGCCGCTAAAGTTATGTTTGGATATACAACATATTGTATTTGGGTATATAGTATAATACAATTGAAACTATAGAAATCAAAGTTTACACTTGGATTTATCTTATTTCATATTTAAAAATATACACAGAATATTTTGTATAATAATATATTAGATTTGGATGTATAATAGGCTAGTTTTGGATTTATACCAGTTTAGAAATGGATTTTTAAGAATCTACATTTGAGGATATGGCAAGATATATTTTGATTTATGACATTCTTCAATTTAGAACATAACATATTATATTTGGTATTATGGTATGGCCCATTAAATTTCGATTCACAATTTTTCGTACCATATCAAAGGCCAGGCCACTACATGCTTGTTGTACTGGATTTGATTAACAAGGTTGTTTGCTACTTCGACAATGTTGACAAACACATTGAATTTTTTGCTAGTGGAGTGGTAAGATTACATTTGTTTTTTTTGTTTTGATAATGGACATTGTATGGTTGTATTTGTTGATAATATACATTTTATCTTACTTGTATTGCAGCGTGACGTATTCACTCAACTTGCTGACGTAATGGGCCATGACGAAGCAGCCGAATGTGTTACTTTTCCTATAAGGGACATTAAATTTCCATGCACTGTGAACGATGATAGCCTCGACTGTGGAATCTACATGGCTCATGGAGCAATATCAGGAGACTCTAAATATTGATCCACGACACGAGGTTAGTCTTCATTCATATGACATAATATATTACGATTTATAATATGTAATATATATTATATTATGAAATATAAGATCAATTATTTGGTTTTATAACAAGTATGCGTTGGGTTAGATTTATAATATATAATAATATATCATGAATTATAATATTTGGCATTTTGTGTTATAACATGCTAGTTTTGGATTTATAATATCTGATTATTGGTTTAATAAGTAGTTGTTAATGCAATTGTAATATAACGTTATTTTTTGTGTATTAGCTTGGAGACAGGAGGCTTTATAGGGCATCAATATTAACGAGGGTCCTGTTAAGCGATCTGAATCAGGATCGAGACAAATTGGTGACATTAGAAAATGAGTTTGCACATGAGAAGCTAAGAAGAATGGCCGCAATAATTGCCCAGAGGACTACAAATGAGGTAGGTGGGAACAAGAGCAAAAGAGAGCCAAGACAGCCCCAACAAAAGCTGCACTAAAAAAAACTGCTTCGAAGAAAGTTCCACCAAAAAAAGAAAATGTTCGCAAACAAAATTTGCCCAGGAAGAATTTAAGTAGTTTTTAATGCCAGCAATATTATTTTCTAACTAATAAAAACAATAGATTTGGATGAAACAATATATGTAGATTATTTAACCTAGCTGTTTGATGAAACATTATTTTTGGTATAACATTATAAACTTTTGGAGTTATAATGTAATCTAATTTAACCTATCTGTTTGATGAAACATTATTTTTGGTATAACATTATAACCTTTGGTGTTATAATGTAATCTAATTGAAATTATAACATTATATATCTTAGTATATATATTGGTCCTTAATGTTACACATTCGAGTTATAATGTAATTGATGTTGAAACGTAGCATATAATGTACTGTTATAATACAACTTGTTTGGGATTATAATACAACATAACTTAGATTATAACATAATATCATGGGATCATAATATAATACGTTAAGAGTTAGAACATAATATATTTTGTACTATAATATGATTTAAGGTTAATATATATTACATTTGAAGTTGTAACATATAATATTTGGGTGGTTTACCATGATATATTTGCACTTATTTCATAGTATATATTGGACCATAATGTTACACAATTCGAGTTATAACATCACATATTTAGAATTATATATGATGAACCATTTGTCATAATATAACATATTGAGATTTTATATTATATGTTGGATCATAGTTAGAACAATTTGCAGTTGGATCAATACATTGGTTATAAATAAATAACCATTGAGTGTACCCTATATTATTTGTTTTTTTGGGTTATACAACCAAACTCCTTATTCGTTGTGTTCTTTTTCATCTCAAAATGATCCTTGATCCTCTTTTTGCGACCCTTAGTTACTAATTTATCCGAGTCTAACACCATGAATCTAGTGCCAGAGACAATTGATTGTGATGGCTGTTCTTGGATTGATTCTTCTTGCAACCTTTGAACTTCTTTGTACGCTTTGCTCATCAATCCAACCCAAGGTGCTTCTGTGGCTGGTTGTCTCATTAGTCACAACATTTTACTATGCCAAGATATTGTGAAGCATCACTCTAGAAAAGGTTGCTATCGTAGTTGCCTTATCAATATTGATCTGAGGAAGGCTTATGATACTATTAAGTGGTCATTTCTCCATGATATGCTTATTGGTCTTAACTTGCCTACATATTTTATCAAAATCATCATGGTTTATTTTAATTTCACTCATTATTCCGTCATGCTAAATGATAGACCTTCTGCAACTATCAAGCCCAGGCGAGGGCTGAGACAAGGTGACCCTATGTCTCCCCTTTTGTTTGTGATTGATATGGAGTACCTCTCCAGGATCCTTATGGTCATTGGCTCAGATAAGGAATTTAAATTTCATCCAAGATGCAGGAATATACAGTTGAACCATCTCTCCTTTGCAGACGGCCTTATGTTGTTTTGTAGGGGCGATCTCAAGTCCGCCAAGCTTTTGCGTCATGGGCTGAGTACTTTTAGTGCCTCTTCGAGGCGTTGTGCTAACCATTCAAAATCTGCTATTTATCAAGTTGGTGTTCCTATGAATCTGAAATTGGCAATTGCTCAAGAAGTTAGTCCTCCTCTTGGTTCTCTCCCCTTTCGTTACTTAGGAGTCCCTCTTACCTCTAGAAGGATATCTGCTGCAGATTGCGAATCCTTGTTGATACAATGATAGCTCGAATCCGCACATGGTATGCAAGAACCCTCTCATATGCTGCAAGGGTCCAACTCATCTCATCGGTCCTTATGAGTATTAGTTCTTACTGGTGCATGCTCTTCATCTTTCCAAGTCAGTCATTCGAATAGTGAATCTAATATGTCGGTCTTATCTCTGGCATGCTCAGGCAAACAATATGTCCCCTAGTAGCATTAGCTGGAAAAAAGTTTGTTGCCTCAAGAAGGAAGGGGGCTTGGGCCTTAGGAATATTGAAACGTGGAATTTGGTTGTTGTTGGCAAGCTAGCTTGGCATATCCATCATATGACAAAGTCTCTTTGGGTTAGATGGATCCATGGTGTGTATACAAAAGGTGCAAACTGGTTCATTTTTAAACCCCCCCCCCCAGCTAGTTGGGTATTAAAAAAGATTTGCAAAGCTAGAGACAAACTAGCACATTGGGTCCAACATAGCAAATGCACGATTTGTGACGTGTATAAGGCACAACCCACTCAGGATGCTAGTGTCTCTTAGACGAGTTTCTTATGGAATAGAGCCTCTATTCCTAAAGCACGTTTTGTTCTATGGCTTGCGTTACAAAATAAGCTTAAGACAAAAGATAAACTTTGTCAGATCGGAGTAGTCGAAGATAATATTTGTCCTATGTGTGGTCTTACTGCTGAAACGGTGGAGCATATGTTTTTCAAGTGTACGTTTAGCTCTAAATGTCTTGCAGAGGTGAGTTCCTAGCTGGGCAATCCTATCCCTAAGTGTGTGAATAGAATTTCCATCTAAAAATGGAAGACCTCTCGTTTCTAGAGGAAAGTTATTATTGTTGTCATTTGTAGCCTCACATACCAACTGTGGAGAGTGAGGAATGAAGTTGTTTGGCAACGCAGTGTTAGCTCAGTTAAGGCATTTACGCATCGTCTTAAACAAGAGATGAAGCTCCGATTCCATGCCTTGTACCCTCTAGAGACTTCTACTAATAGTTGGTTTTGGAATTTGTATTAGCTATGCTGTGTCTTTTTTTCCCTTGTGTGGGTGGTTCCTCCTACTATGCACATGAAGAGTGAGTTGACTCAACCCTTCCTGGAAGGTGGGGGTCTCCTTCATACTGATGCACGGTTATGGAGGTGGTGACGTCCTACTGTTAGTGTTTGTACTGTTTTTGTTTTGGTGCAATGGAAAAACTTTTCAATTTCCAAAAAAAAAAAGTATAATATAATAATAATAATAATAATAATAATAATAATAATAATAATGATAATAATAACAATAATAATAATAATAACAATAATAATAATAATAATAATAATAATAATAATAATAATAATAATAATAATTACAATATAGTAATCTGTAATCTAATCCTAATAGTAATAGCAGTAGAAAATCGAAAGTCCACGGTAGGTAATATTATTCACTAAAGTCTCTAATTGATCGATCCATTATATTTTTAAAAATTAAAAAACTGAAAAATATAATGTAACTACACACTCGGCAGGGGTTTAGAAAACCCAAATACCTACTTGATATAAATTAAATTTCTACTTTATATATCATAAATCCCTAATTGCTATACCCTAAATCCCTACAAAAGTAATGTTTAAAAGATAAATAATTAGCATTTTTATAATCAATCATCTTTTGCAGGCTGGGCTTCTTGAGAGTTGTATCTCAGAGATATGGTCTCTCTAAAGAGTTACTATATACTATTTAAGGATCCGTAAGATATTATTTATCCGTAATATATTATTTTAATAATTTTCACTAGAACAGTTTAGTTGATATACACTTTTTTATTTTTAATTGAAATGGAAAAATATTATTTTTGCTTTGGTCCGATTTGCATTTATTGTAAACAGATTGTGTGATTCATAATATACTGTTTTATCCGTAAATCCCTAAATTAGACCAAATAACTAAATTATGGTTTGATACCAAATCTTGTTCAACCTTATTTTTGGAGCCAAGATCCGAAAAGCCTACTGTGATTCCCAGCAAGTCTTGTATGATATTGTCTCACCGTAAGACAAGGCCATACAAGCAGCTTTAAAAAACAATAAAATTTGAATTCATACTTATATAAAAATATTTTTTTAAAAAAATTATTTGAACTGGCCAATTAAAATCGTCTCAGGATAATTACTCATTCTATTAAACGTCTGCATGGCATTCAATTGCGAGAGATGCCTCAGAAATTACAGGTGTAAAAAAAACTAACTCGTTGAATCTAACTAGCTAATCCGACGATTCGAGACCTTAATGGCGGGTCATTAATGAAAAAACATGATGTTTTTATTGGTTTTTCCTTCATTCTTAAATCAGCTCATCTTGTATGAGACCGTCTCACCATGAGACAAGTCCATATAACAGCCTATTTTTTTCAATTGATTACTTTAAGATCATAAGTAATCATTTTAAGGTTATAATTAATCATTCTAGAGTCTAGACTATAAAAAGTAAATATATTAAAATTATAAGTAATAGTGATCATTTTAAGACAAAAAATATATATTTAAGCCAGCCTAATAAAGATATATCACCATGAGAATGAAACGAATTAGTGTTCTTAAATTGAATTGTGATTACTTATTTTCTTCATTTGTGATATAGGTAAAAACCGTAACCCTATTTTGGTACTTTCTTTTTAGGATTGTTTTGGTAATATTATTTTTTGTATTTCCTTTTACAATTTATTTGAATTCCTAATTATATTTTTGTTTTTGTACTTCCTTAGTATTTTGAACTTGATCTGTTAATATTGTTGATCTTTTTAATATCTTGTCCAATAATTTTTGGTCCTTGATTAGTGAATATTTTCGAGTATCTTACAAACACAACAATGAACAAGTAAAGTCCAAAGAGGAGATTACATGTTGATGGAGGATGAACATTGTATTTATGGTTTAATTTTATCTTTGAAGTTTGATTTGATGTCTTATTGAGTTATTGTGGTTTAATATTTGATGTACAACATCATCCAATACCCGGGACTTATGCCGTAGAATGAACTACCCGTACCTGAAATTACCCATCTTTCTTTTGGGCTTGAGGCCAACGCTTGCACTGAGGTAATCCTCGACATTCTGTAGAAGTACGAGGTGTTGTCGCAACAGAAAGTGAATACGATAAAATGCAATGTCTCCTCCGGTTGCTGCTTGAATGAAATAAGTACGGCGTTTTCAGGAGCCTTACAGACATAATAAGTACATGGGGTTCCTAGAAATCTTTTCCTTCACAGATAAATCTCGAGGAGGAATGAAAAGGTTTGCAAACCAAAGGGGGTGGCATCAAATTTATGGACATGGAGGAATTTTCTCTCAACAATTTCTAGCGTCATATGAATACTAGCTCACTGCTCTCTTGGAGCCTAGAGGTAAGAGCAGCAATTTAGATTCTAAAGTTTAAAAATGGATGGTCTGTTTCTTTGAAAGGTCCCATGGCTAAAGAATTCTCAACAATGTTCTGAATAAAATTTCACGATTAAGAGTCTCATAAACAATGAAATGGACTCGTGGAAAGAATTCTCAAAGTACCAATCAACAACATGATAAAAGACGTTGGCTGAGCGGTAAACATGATAAATGATCTCTCAAAGAACTCATCTTGTCTTTTCATCTCATTCACGTATTTATTCTTCCACACAGAGGATAAAAGTCAGATTGGCTGAATTCACTCAACGCTCAAAAATATAACATTCAGTGTCACTTGATTCGAGTGCTTTTACCCACGAATCTCGATGCAGTGCAATCGGCCAAAACCGGGATTCATTCACTGGTTGATTCACCTTGATTTGCGATTTAGATCTTTGAGATCTAAAGGTACCTTACTGGTTGTTTTATGTAAGTATGAGGAGAAAGATGAAGAAAAAAGGTACCAGAAAAATGAAATAAGGGAGGAGGAAAACACAGAAAAGAGATGAAGAGAGCAGAAGAGGAAAACAATACATTCTAATTCTATATCTCCTTGAACCAAGGTGTCAAAACTCTATCTAATTGAGCAAACGATCATAGGCTCATAATTTGACTCACAACGAGGATGCCGACACCAAACAAAAAGAGTGACATCACTCTATCATCGCAAATCTTGGCAACCAAGAGGCCTCTTGCTCATGCCACCGCAATCAAAAGCCAGAAAAGATTCTCAATCAGACGGTATCACACAAACATACATACAGCTAATCTACTTATTGATAAATAAACAATCAAGTCGATACCAACATCCATGGGTATACTAAACATCATCTAGTGTCAGATAACATTCCATAATCCTAACCTACCACACTTTTCTCACCATGAGTGCATGTCTTTGCTGTGTCAAAATGCACAGTATAAAGCTAAGTACGACAGCAGTACATATTGGCAATAAGACACTTACAAAATAAGTAGAATTAAAGCGGTCAAGAGTGAAGCATGACCGATAGCTTTGAACAAACTCCACCTTCATCACCCACGACAATTTACAAGACTTGGGAATCGGATGACTGTTCAGCAGTTCACTTCTCAGTAGCCCCAAAGTTAATATAAAATGACGCTGAGGGACATCACAGGGACATGTAAGCAAAACTCCCCAAACAAAATTCGAGGCACCAGAATTAACACCGAAGACGAAAAACTGATTCCACCATAATCAGTAGGACCCAAAAAACAAAAGACTAAAATTCCAAAAATCCTGCCACAAGGTCAAGATTATAAAAAAGAAACATAGAAAACAAAACTTTTTCGAATCCTTCCGCAATCTTTTTTCAGTTGTATCTCATTTTTAGGTTTTTTTGATTTTATTTTTTTTGATTTTTTTTTTAAAAAAAAATTAGAGGGAGAGAGCAGTTTGTAATTTTTTATATCTATTTTGTGATATATGGTGTTTCATTCTGCAAGGCCATGGTTAAACAAATTATACTCACCAAGGTCATTCCCTGTTCTATGCTGGCTTTCCTCATTGTTCGTATGATAAGATACGACAACATGATCCTCAAACAAAAAAGAATTTGGATCTAGATTATCAACGCCCACTCGAACTTGCCACATCCTTTGGATGATTCTGTTCAATAGTCTTCTCATCCATTTTGAGATTTTCTATATGACTTGACAGCGCATCAATAGTGGGTGACTTGGGAGATTGAGAACCAGTTGCAATTGGAATCTGAACAGAAGGTGGCATGATCCATCTAACCCAATCCTCACGTTTCCTTATTTTTTCACCCTGCAATAGAAGAATAACAATAAGAAAAATTTATATTGCAAAAAACAAAAACCCTGCCATACTCTCTGCATCTAGTGAGTAGAAAATGACCCAGCAATAGGAGAATAACAACAAAGAAACAAATCATATTGCAAAAGTTAAAAAACTTGTATTCCTTGCATCTAGTGAGTGGACAACGCTGGTGCAAAGAAACAATTAGAGAGATATAGTGGGAATTACAGGACTTCGTTAGATTATTGGCTCACACGGGAAAAGAGTTGGTTAGAACTTTAAAAAAATAGGAAATATTTCATATGGTGGCACCTATATTGTCTGAAAAGCCGGTGGAAGGCATTTTATTTTTTCATCCACATGGTAGTACTAAAAGTACTATGTTGTCTACGCTCAACATCGTGGCAAAATTTGTTAGCTACGTTAAAATCATGTATATTTTTTGTTTTTCCTTTTCTTTATTAAACTAAATAAACCCAAAAAAATCAACACTTCCCACCCACTCTACACCATCATCACCAACAGCACCACTACCCTCCCCTCCCCTCAAACCGCGTAATAGTTGCTGCCATTAGAATAACGAAGTGATTATCAATATGGGCGGCAAGAACACCAGCAATATCAACCAAGATATACCAAAACCAAACCAAACCCCAATTCTCATGAATTACAGTTACAGGCCAAAATAATATTTCCGGCATCTAATCTTAACCAAATCACTTCAAATCAAAGTCCACCGGACTCTTCAACATCAGCCACTTTTTCCCACAGACCAATCCCCCTTAAGGCCAACGCCAGCAGAATTGACGACGATTTTGACAAAGACGCCGTCAATCCTCATATCATTTGAGACGAACCCGAAGATGTCGAAGAAGAAGAGGATGACGAGGATCTTTACAACGACAGTTTCTTCAAGTAATCATTTATCTTCGTCCGTTTTGAATTACGTGCAAAATTGATTTGTCAAGTGTGTTTATTTTGAAAATGCGAAGTGATTATTAGTTAGAAAAGGCAAGATCAATAGTTGGGTTGAATGATAAATTGGAAGATGAGACATTTGGATCAAATTATTAAGGATTGTCACAATGTTGAAATGGAACTTGATGCTTACAATGGTCGTGGATGGAGGTCGCCAGGGGTGTTGATGGTGTTAGTCGGCTCGATGTGTTGGTCTAGGTGGTGATTAGTTGGGATGGGTGGACTTCTTTTTCTATTATTTGTTAAATCATAAAACAAAAATGAAAAGGAATTCAAAATTAAGTTTAAAAAATTTACCTTTACAGCTAATGCCAAACCTAACGGAATTTGCTACAATGTAGACAACATAAAAACACTGTAGTTTTTTTCTACCATGTGAAAGAAAAACACAATGTTGCTACCACCGTAAAATATTGGTTACCACGTGGAATATCCTATGATGTAAATAAAACATTTGGGAGAGAGAATGAATAAATTTAAGTAATTAATTTTTAGTTTTTATTTAAAAGAGTTTTCAGGCTATCGAATGCAAGAACGACTGTTTTGCTTGGTTTTCTCCACTTAGTTAACGCTTGTACAACGACTTTCCTATCTTAATGCCATCTTCAATATTTTACTTCCTATTTTTTTAATGCACTATTTTCCCTTCCGGGAAATTTCTTTAAAATGCACCATTTCTTTTTATGGACATTTTTTGTGAAAGGGACAAATTGACCGTTTACACTACTCATGGGCTTTTGGTCCCCGAGCACTTTGTCAACCTTCCTTATCTTAAATGCCCAAACCAAATGGCGGCTTACAAAACGGAGAAAATATTGGTATAAACTAAATGGCAGACTTAAAAAACGCAGTTGAGAGTCAATTAGTCAAATGAACGACTATAAGCCAACTCCTAATATTAAGCCATGCATTACCTGTGCTTCGACAACAGTAGAAGACCTTACAGCATCCAATATTTGCTGAATGTTCTCTGTCAATTCTTGAACCTGAAAACAATCCCAATGCAAATTTAATGAAGAAGATCAATACAACATTAATGTATGAAATTGAGACACGGCATAACTTACTGGTAAATATTACAGTTATCGTACTGAGATTATGATATGAACAGTCATATTAAGGCGACATAGATAAACAGTGAAAAGAACTGAAGCTTTTTCCACAACCATTTCTCACAAGTAATAGGTCAGAACACAAGTTACAAAAGAATAAAATAAAATAAATATCACCTAAGCATATGCTAGTGTCTCAATGAACATATCAAAAATATTGTGAATCAAGTCTTAAAACTAATTCACAGTGAATGCGAAAATAAAATCCCAGCTAAAAAATGCACGTGTCTCAATGCATTGTAACTTCAGTGTTCGAGTCACTATGATGGATCAAGTCATAGACCCAATCCACTTGGTGAAAGCGAAAAATCTCACCTAAAAAAATTGCTCGTGAAGTCGTGCCTTAAGAATTGTCAGTTGGGGTTTTGAGTCAGTATCGTAAATCTAGTCATAACTCCAATTCAATTGGTGGGTTAACAAGAGCTCAAAGGAACAGCTGCATACAAACTAAAAAATACCCCTATAATGGACTTGGACATAACCATCAACCCAAGCAAAGTTAACTTAGAATGAAATTGGTGTTTTAATGTCAATCTCCAAAATCCCAATATTGGGGTTACAAAAACCAATTTTACATACTTGAGAAAGTAATACAGCTACCAGGGCAATCAATATATACAATGAAAATACCTTAAAAAAGATATCTAAAAATGCAAACAATCGAGCAATATTCAAAGACACCTAGCAAAGGATACAAATCATGCAATTTAAGTAGTAAAAAAGGAATCTGATCCCACATGCGCTCAGATGAGCTATCTAAGTCTCTATCAAATGAAGTACAAGAAAATTGTACCCATGAAAAAGAAACCACTGGCAAATGTACTAGTCTGTTCCCTAACAATAGAATTCCACAAGAATGTTAACAAATCTGAGAGCATGTGACCTTTAGCATTTCTTCTTATTTAATCCAATAACCATAATTAATGAACAGTAAATGGACCAGTAAATGAAATATCCTTCAAAGGTCACTAAGAAAAATATGATAAACCAGTCTGAATCCAAGATTTAATTATGGAATAAAAGTACAACATTAGTCACTGAAAAAATATATGGCAGACCCAATTTGTCAAGAAACCTTCAAGTACAAAGCACCATTATGATGAAAATATAAGAGGAAAAAGTAGCACGAACCACAAAACTATAAAATTTAAAGGAGCAAGCTCAACCATGAATTTTAATAACAATTAGAGTGTGAAGCGAAGAGAAAACTCCAACGAAACCACATCAAACAACAATTGCTTTCAATGAACAACTTACTTTTCTAAACTTTGCAATTAGTGCAACAGGAACCCAACCATGTTCATCCATATTTTGACGCAGGTATGTGTCTCTGATTAAGTTTTCATTACTGCCCCAAGGAAACGAGGAAACACCAAATATGATTAGGTAAATGACCGCAAAATCAACACATAAAAAATTCTATATGACAACACGAACTCCCCAAATGAGTACCTAAAGTAATAATCTATCTGATTCACTATCTTCGCATTCAAGTGAGCATCTGGAGAAGGAATAAAGACATGCCCTGGAGCAGGTGCACCAAAAGGTGGGAGATAAAACACAGGAAACTCTGAAACTGTCAAATTAGTTAGATGTATGCAAGCATAAAAGCCCCATAACAATTAGGAACCAGCAAACTTACCGGCCACCATGGGGTGTATAAATGGCCGCATAGGTGCAGGATGACCGAAGGGAGAAGATGCAGGAGGGGGTCTGACATTACTCCTAGGAGAAACTCTTGGTTGCATATTAGCATCTCTACCATTAAAACTCCTCGAATGGTTCCAAACATGATTTCCACGATCCTGGTCGCCACGCCTTCCCCTAAAATTCTGATGTGATCCTCCACCACCTCTCCTAAATGTATTACGCGGTGAAGGATGATCCCCACTCACATTCCGCGAACCTGACTCCCTAAGACCATGGTTTTGAATGTTGTCCCTACCAGAACTGTCTGAACCTTCATCAGCACAAGGTTTTGAGGAACTAAGATTAAGTGATCCTTCTGCAGGTGATGAAGGCTGGTGAGAAAAGCCACCATTAGCCTGTGGGTTGCTCCCACCATCACGTTTCATGGATTTTTGACGTGTAGTCCTTCCATAGTTAGGCATCGAATTATGATTCATATAACCAGTTGTAGACTTCTGAGAAGTTGAAGATTGCAATTGTGGTTGTACCGATGAAGCTAATGACAATGATGATGGTTCAGTTCCAGTAACCTATCATGTCAGTGATTTCACCAACATAACCACAACAACAAAAAAAGAATAACTACAGAATCATACGGGCAATATAACAGCAATAAAAAAATATCATAAGCTAAAAACTAAAAATAACACATTTCATAAATCAAAATCATCAAAACAACAAAATTCCCAAATTTCCCTCCTCCAACAGTTTCCAAGGACAGCACAAACACATACAACAATACTCCTACAAAGTACAACTAAAACCCCACTCTATTATCCTAAACTTATAAGCCAACTCTATTCATCCCAAAAATACACCATCACTTCAAAACACCCCAAGTGACACCTTCAACACCATCAAGGCATCAAACATATCAAATGTGTTCCTCTCGTGACCTGAAGTGAACTATTCATTCATCAATATCATCATAAAGCTTATCATCTTTTCTAATAGTCCTTTCGTAATCCTCATTCGATTAAAACTATCATTTCCCGAACCCACATTAGATATAAAAACGAATATATATATATATATATATATATATATATATATATATATATATATATATATATATATATATATATATATATATATATATATATATATATATATATATTCTTCGTCCAATATCAAAGCTTTAACATTAAATGAAAACATTGCATAACGTCAATTATCAAACATCAAACAACATATCAAAAATAATTTATAATAATTTATAAGATCAAGCGCTATTCATGCAATAACACTCCGATTTCACGACTAGAAAAATATGTTAAAACCACTTCACTTCACAATGCCGATCATCAATCAATATAAACATCAAATCTTAATTCACAATGACATATCATATAACACTCCAATATTATTAATAGAAGATATATTTATACAATTTTATTAAAAAAAAAAAAAAAAAAAAACTTTCTCAAGTACCGCGATCTATCAATGAAGACAAAATAATTTAGGGTTCCAAACCTTAGGCGATGAAACAGATCCAAATTCAGGGAGATTGTTGGGAGAATCAGAAGAAGAAAGCTTAGGAGAAGCTTTGGTAGACTCACAAAGAGCGGGCCACGCTTCCGCCGGGCCCATTACAACTAACCCAGGCCCACTATTCTCTGCCGGCCCATGGGAAGGCTTTTTGTTCCACGCAGGCTTTTTACTTCCACCTACATTGCCACCATCGTCAGAGTTTTCCGGCGCTGGAGAATTGATTTTCTCACCACCCTCAATCGGAGCTCCGACCAAACCTGGTTCGGGTTCAGGTTCGGGTCCTCGGACGATCTGAGTCCACGGAGGTGACTCGGTCCGAGTCAAAGGGGTGGAAGAAGGAGGCGATGGAGTGTTGGTAGCCGTCATTGCCATCAAAATTATGCGAAAATTAGGGTTTTAGATTCGATTTGATATCACTCGGTATATAACCCAGTTAACTCAAACGATCACAAAAAGAATCAATAGGTTTTAATCAGGGTTTGTGAGAGTTTTTCTTAAAAATTAAGCAATCGATCGAATTTGGAGTAAAGATCCGATCGAAATGAAAGGAAACGCTTTCTCTCTTAGTTTTTTTTTTCTCTCTCAAGATAGCAGAGATCAAAAACAAAGAGGAAGGGGGGTTTCTTCGTCTCCTTTCAGTATGTTTCGTTTTGTTCGTATGAGAAAATTATTTGTATTTTTGTGTACTTTTTTGTTTGGACGAAACTACCCTTGTTGTTTCTTTCAAAGGTAGTGTACAAATTACAAAACTACATATACAATCTCGGTGCACAAAGCGTTCCTCTAAATCGATAGTAAGTGACTTGGACCCCCTCACTTCCCTTATGTGACAGCATTTAGTTCTAACATTGAATTGTTGCTTTTTATTCCAAACACTTGTGGTTTCTCATTTCTTTCTTCTAATTTAACGGTGTGAACAATGATACTTCAATAACACTTATTTACAACATATTGACATTTGTGAAATGGGGGCAAAGGTCGAGGTTTATATGCAGTCTTCAAATAAAAATCATATTGTAATACTCTTGAGGTAGTACAAGTTCTTTCTACTATTACTCCAACATTATTTATACAAATTCAACGTTACTAATTAGCTTTATTCTTAGTCTAGTCATTTGAGGGGTGCAAGGCATTCATGTAATTCCTAATTAGCTCTTCTCATGTTTTCTTAAAGCTGCCACATCTCTTTCCATCAATCGTAGTTTTTACCACCTTTCTCACATGTGCGTGACTGCGTCGCTGGTATTCCTTAGTACATGCTCAAACCACCATAATCTACTTCATGAATCTTTACAGATTTGGATGTAACCCTAAGCCTTTCTCTCAAAACATAGTTCTTAACCTTGATCATGGTATATTCTTACATTCACCTTAGCATTCGCATATTTGATACTTTCATTTTATGCTTATGTATGCTCGTAACTGCCCAACACTCTGCATCATACAATTAGTTGGGTTGGATTACAACTCGGTAAAATAATTTATCTTTTATTGTAGTTGGAAATCTCTATCATATGCAACCCTAATGGTTGCTCTTCATTGAAGCTTTTAGCCTTGAGTTTAGTGAAATATATCTTCATCAATCTCTCCATAACTCTGATTTACATATTCTAAATACTTTAAACTAGGTATTATGCACAAATGTTCACCAACGATCACCTCAATTTCTCCCACTTGATCTATCTCACTAAATTGCATTGTCTGTATTCTATTTTAACCCGACTTATTCACAATTTCGGATTGACTTTCTTGGTTCCGTCACAAGTATAATATTGTTTGCGAAAGACTTGCACCAAGAAAAATTTTCTCTAATAAATTTCAACAAATTATCAATTTTTTTAATCAAATAAGAAATGGCATTGGGTATATCCTTTATGTATATCCAATTTTACTAAAAAAAAAGGCTAAATTACTCTAGAGGTGACTGAATGCTTTTTGTGACTCCATTATACAAGCATTGTATTGCCTTTATATACCTCAACGATATTCTCTTAGCCTCGAGGCTATCCCATAAAATGTTTTGTGGTACGCTGTTATAAGTGTTCTCCAAATCAATAAATGCCCACTTTATATCCTACAAGGCTACAATATACTACTTGATATAAATTTTGTATATTATAATTAAAAACTATTAAAAATATATTACAAATATTAATTTTATCTTATTACATTGTAAAGCATTGTAATTGTATGATAGATATAATCAGTTACTCATAGTAGATGATGATAAAATGCATACCCTAAGTGAACAATCGTAACACATTAGCATAAAACGTACTAATTATATCTTATTATGACATTTTCACCTACCATGAGAGGTTAATAGGTGGTGAGAATAAAAGTTGTAGACGACTATTGAATAAGGAAGGGTATTCCCGTCCCATTATTAATGCTACCATCCTTAATTAAGAGAACATTCCGATGAGTAAGTTGGCAATTTGACGATGCTAAAAAGTTTGGAAAAACAAAAAAATCATGAAAGAATTACTTGACTTGAAATTGGTAATTTAATGCATCCAATATTGACATGAAATTGGTAATTTTATATCACAAGTAAAGGTAGAATTGTTTGTGGTGTTTAACATTGTTATTTGTTTATTTTTCATAGCTTATATTCCATTCTGCCATTTTCTTCTTTCAACCTACCTTATTCTTAAAAAACAAATTTAAAAATATTATTGTCGTCATAATATATATTAAATGACCTGTAAAATAGCAAATGATAACTTTTTAAGAGCATTGCCAAATATCATTTTTTAATAGATTAATTTAGTTGACATGGCATTATACTTTATTTTTGAACTGAAATTTTAAAAAAAAATTTGATTACAAAACAGCTGATAAAATTAAAATGTAGTGCTCAATGAAATCTTTGATTGAACCATAAATAGAGGGTGTTTAGCAAATGGATGATAGCTAATTATAGTGGCTGCTTTGACCAACTGATTTTATTAACTTGTTTGACCACTGATTTTGAACCCGCTGCTATAAGCAGCTTGTTCAAAAACAACTTATTCGTATCAACAAGCTGTTTTAACCAGTTAATTCACCAAACACTAAGATTAGTTGGTTTGACCACCTAACCCTCTATTTATATAAAAAAAAAACTAAAATTACTCAATAAGCTAATTTGCCAAACACCCCATAATCAATATTAGGTTAATTTGAACAAAAAAAATACATTACAAAAGAATTACACATTATTTTAATGAAGTAATAAAAGATAGGTGTAATTGGGAAATTAAAGCTAAGGTCCACTGTTTATCGAAGTTTAAAGTTAATGGATTAACAAGTGCACTACAACTTATTCTCATTACAAATATTTTTGTGTTGAATACTACTTACTACATATTAATATTAAAAATTGAATTTGATAACAATAATATATATTTAATTTCATTATTGTTTAAAAATCAAATTAATTACATGGATTTCTACACTAAATAAGAGAAGAAATTAATTGTTAAGGATTCAACCAAAGCATGTTAATTACCAATTATTAGTAATCAATTTTTATATAAATTTATATTTATATTAGTTTTTTAAAATGACAACAAAAAATAAGAATGTTACCATGAGTTTAAATTCTGAAGTAGCTAAATAAAAAAGTATCAGCGTAGAATATAAAATGACAATGTGGGTAAATTGGATAATCAAACTATCCAAATTAGAACCAACTTATAATTTTCACTATTTGAAAAAACGGGTCTGAATATCCGAATCAAATTTGAAATCTAATTTTAACACGAATACTATAAATATTTACTGATATGAATAATGATATTATTTTATAATGTTTATTCATTTACAACATAACTTTATCATTATCAAAATGAATCAATAATTTATCATACAATAATATCAAAACATAAACTCATAGTAATTATTGAAAATTAAGACATATAAAATTTAAAAGTCTTCAACCATGAGGATTTAGTTGAAAAAATAGTCAAATTAGTTAGCTTATTCATTATGTGATGATGATTTATATAAGTATGAATAACAAAGATTTATATGTATATTTTTTTTTTATTTACATTAAATTTAACTTATCATACATACATAAATTAATATTTTACCTTTATCTTTTTTGGTTGGAACACTTCAATTTTGATAATGGTTTAATGAACAAAAATTTAATTTTCTTTATTATTTGGGATTAAAAAATTATAGATTTACATGAGAAAATATAGTGTATCAATAGATCGCATATATTTATAGTCAATCAACAAATATTACAATGTGTTAATTGTTTCCTTAAATATAAAGTCAAGTATTAATTGTTTCTTTAAGTATAAAGTCAAGTATCAAAATTTTCATGTCAATGATAGAAACTAGGCGGGAAAATTTTTAATAAGAGTGTAACATGTGTTCCAAATCGTTTCTTTATTAGTATATTTTATTATTAAAAAATTATAGATTCACATGAGAAAATATAGTGTATCAATAGGTCGCATATATTTATAGTCAATCAACAAATATTACAATATGTTAATTGTTTTCTTGAATATAAAGTCAAGTATCAAAATTTTCATGTCAATGATAAAAAATAGGTGGAGAAATTTTTAATAAGAGTGTAACATGTATCCCAAATCGTTTCTTTATTAGTATATTTTATTATTATTATTATTATTATATTTATTATGTATCCCAAATAGTTTCTTTATTAGTATATTTTATTATTTATTATTTATTATTTATTATTATTTATTGATTATTGATTGATATGATGATTGCTTTCATTCCTTGCACCTCTATTGTGCAAAGAAATTATGAATATAATATTTTACAAAGTTTTGAAAATGTAAGATCAAGAGAATTTTAATAACACATTGGTGGTTGTGTAAGTTTAATTGTCAATGCCATTAGCAAATGAAATTAGAAGGAAATTTTCTTGTAAAGAATTGACACATGATTATTTTTTAGGTTGAATACGCCAACATATTTTATTTTAGTTATTATATTAATTAAATTATAAATAGATTGTTATCATATAAATTTTATTTAACATTCATTACTAAGGTCAAAGTCCATACTCCTATAAGACAATGTTTACATCAAAATATCACTTAAAAGCATAAATTCCATATTTTAAATTTAAATATTATTTATTACAAAAAAAAAAATATAAACATTTTAAACAAACTTTTTAACTACTTATTATAAAAAAACTTATAAATTAAAAGGAAGCTTCTTTGGTATTGTTGTTTGTCTTTGTATTTTTTTTTTACTAGGTTTAGTTCTTGAATATTTGCTTACAATTAAATTAATAAAACTTCTAAAAGAAGATTCAAAATGGAATTTATAATTAGTAACTTTTTGGTAATTTCTTTCACTTTTATGGTGCCTTCCACTCATGAAGAGATGCTATTAAACGAGATTCTTTCTTTTTTATGTTCATATTTTGTCTCTTGATCTTTCTATGTTTGGGAGAGATCCATTAGGCAATTTTTTCTTTAAATATAATTATTTAAATTTTGAATTTTCTATTTTTGTGGATGCATTACTATTTCCATGACAAACTAGCTAATTGTTCTTTTCAACAAAGAATAAAGATAGGTACTCCATTTGGAAATTGTGTGGCTTTCCAACACAATTAGGTTAGAGAGAAGGAAAGAGGGCATCAAAATACTGAAGTAGACCTCTTTTATAGCTAGAATTTTGCCCCTTTAATTTAAGCATGAAATTATTATCATTCAATTATTCAAAGGTATTTAACATCCAAAAAAGTGGCAGCTGAGTAAAATTATACAAGTTTCACACCTCATTCGTCTCAGTTGATACGGGTATGCGTATGAATTTGGTAGGCTATGAGTAGATATGGATATGAAAAGTCCTAGGATATGGGTGGGTATGAGGTCTATTTGCCATATCTACCCGTCCCGCCCTATTTCATATCCACCTGCTCACCTCATGCCCACTCAATCTGCCTCATACCCATGATTGATATATCCAATTAAACATAGTGGGTGAGAGGATAAGTTTTAATGCACCTATATGAGCAAACGTGAAAATGAAAAATTTACTTGTCATAGGTTCTGGGTATGCTGGGATGTGTTTTGTCCCACATTGATGAATTAAAAATGGTATGTACACTTTATAAGTCATTGGAGTCATTCCTTCCATTTTCGTATGTTTTGGGATGATATCTCCTTGGATTATGAAGTATGTGCACCTTATGTTCCCGATTATATCTTAGCATTTACAATAAGTCTAGCCTAATTTATCATGCTATCAGAGCCGAAGGTTTGATTAAAAATTAAATGGTAGGGAAAAAAATGGTGTTCATACCTAATTAGTTATTCTCACATTCGAACTTGATGGGGGTTTGCACGTGAAGGAGTATTGGGATGTTACGTCCCACATCGATGGATTAAAAATAGTGTAAACACACTTTATAAGTATGTAGAGCCCTTTCTCCAATTGTCAGATGGTTTTGGGATTGTATGTCCTTTACTTACGAAGTATATTCACCTCGTGTTTTCCCAAATACATATAGTTTTTCATAATAAGTCTAGCCCAATTTATTAATTTAACTGATGGATATGAAAATTTTAGGTGAATATAGATATAAAGAGGACATATCACCTTGTCCACCCCATTTTGCATCTCTAATCCCCAGTAACTTTTAAAGATTAAAAAAAATTATAAAATCAGGAAAATATATTGGATCACAAATTTGATCTTCTCACAAACTATTTATTATTACTTTATTCTAAATAAATAGATAAACTTTTGTAAATATCAAATATTTAAATATATGTATATCTTCAACTTAAATTATAAATTTTATCTCACATCATGGCCGGAGAATAAAGAAAGACACATTCTCTTTAAAAAAGATAGTATGAGAACCCTACATACACGAAACAATATTGAACCAGAAAAAGAGAGGTGGAGGCATAAGAGATAGAGGTTGTTTGGGTAAAGTTAATTTTCTAGAATCAGTTTTTTTAAGTAGTTGTTTGGTTGATACAATTTTGTCAAGTATCAAAAATACAATTTTCTTAGAATTTTAAATTCTTATAAAGTATCGGAATTTAATTAACAAAGGAAAAAGTAGCTAAATCTAAATTTTTGTGTCAATTGTATTATTCCGTGTTCAACCAAATAAAAAAAATACTATTTCCTTAGAATTTGACTAAGGAATTAACTTCAATAAGATTATTAGAGTTTGATCTAAATAAACCAAGAAAGAACACAACAAAGATTAAAAACAAAGATTACAAAACAAGAGAAACAACACAAGATTTGGGAGGTGGAGAAAATCCTAATATCAATGTGATATTAGACTATAAAACTCCACCTTTAACAATTGAATGAATATTATTGCTCTTTAGTGTATTGATTACAATCTATAATCCAGTCTATACAAGAACCCCCTTAGAATTGTTCAAGATGAGATAAGAGAACAATTTCCCCAAAACCTCTCACTAAACCCTAAGAATTTGATTATGGCTCTCCACTCAATTTCCAATTGCTATACGCAAATGATCTTACATATATCATGTACAAGGATATACGATAGCCTTATATAGGCTTTGGAACCAGGAGAAGAGATATAAGGATGCCCACGAACTGTAATGAAACTGTCGTATAAAACAGGATATCCGGAACATCCGCTCGACCGGGTCGAACGAAACATGGTGGGTCGAGCCAGAGATCAGAATGTAGACAGAAGCTTCTGATCTTTTGCTCGACTAGTCGAGCAACTTCCCTTGGGTCGAGCCATGGTTGAGCAAGCAACAAGTGCCTCAGAACAACCTTTTCTTACACTCAACATATGTCATAACATCCATTTATCATCTCAAACATCCAAGTAACATATTCACTACATCACATGTATATATTGGGCTTTATTGAGGCACCATATCTAACAAATCTTCACCATGATGAATATAAACCCAATCTTCATCACAAAACAACAAGCAATAATATTCACAAAAAACATATCAACAACCTTCATCTTCTTCACAAGATGAACCCACCTCTCAAGAGGTGCATCTCCCTTAATGAGGAGATATACAACATGTACTAAAAAATAACCAATCAAGTTTGAGTAATGCTCAAACTTTGGAGTAGGCAACGACTTAGTCAACATATCCGCCGGATTATCATCGATGTGAACCTTATCTAAGAGCACTTTCCTTTCTCAATGGTGTCTCTTATATAATGAAACTTTATCTCAATGTGCTTCGTTCTCCTATAATAGCAATTTTGATGCATAGCCAAATCAATTGCACTTTGACTATCACAAAAAACAGTAGGCATACATTTCTTCATCATAAGTTCACCAACAAAACCTTTAAGCCATTGAGCTTCCTTAAACCCTTTTGATACCACCATGTACTCCACCTCGGTAGTAGATTGAGCAGCTACTTCTTGCAAGCTAGATCTCCAACTTATAGCAGACCCTTCAAAACAAAACACATTCCGAAGTTGACTTTCTTTGATCAAGATGTCCACCAAAATCAGCATCTAGAAAACCTTGAAAGACTTCATTGTTTCCACCATATTCAATACACACATTCGATGTGCCACACAAATACCTAAGTAACCACTTGACCGCAAGCCAATGAGCCTTTCCCAGATTAACCATATATCTACTAGCCATACTAACAACTTGAGCAATGTCCGGTTTAGTGCAAACCGTAGCATACATAATGCTCCCCACCATATTTGAACCAATGACATGAAATTTTTGTCCTCCTTAGTTATAGAACAATCTTCTTTTGATAACCTTGTTTTCAATGCTAAAGGTGTAGCAATGAACTTAGCATCATCTATGTGAAATCTTTCCAAGATCCTCTCAATGTACTTTACTTGGGATAAGTACAACCTTCCTTTATCACGATCTCTAGTCATTTTCATGTCGAGAATCTTTTTTACCGCCCCCAAATCTTTTATTTCAAACTCACCCTTAAGCATCTCTTTCACCTTCTTCACCTCAAACATGCCTTTTGTTATCACAAGCATATCATCAACATATAGCAAAAGATACAACAAAGAACCATCACTTACTTCTCTCATATAGACACAACTATCATACTCACTTCTTGAAAACTCATTTTCAATCATACATTTATCAAACCGTTTATACCATTGTTTAGGGGACTGTTTTAGACCATACAAAGATTTCTTCAACAAACACACATGATCCTCTTTTCCTTCAACAACATACCTATCTGGTTGCCTCATGTAAATCTCTTCCACTAACTCACCATGCAAGAATGCGGTTTTAACATCTAATTGTTCTAACTCATAATCATTCAAAGCAACAAGAGCTAAAAGAGTGCGAATAGGAGTGTGTCTTACCACTGGAGAGAAGATCTCATTGTAGTCAATCCGGTACTTGGCTAAACCCACGAGCAACAATCCTTGCTTTGCATCTTGCTTCCTCAACACCAGGTATCCCTTCTTTGTACTTGTAGATCCATTTGTTATCAACAATCATTTTCCCCTTTGGCCTCTCTACAAGTTCCCATGTTTGATTCTTGAGACGAGATTAAATTTCTTCTTCCATTGCCCCAAGCCATTTTCCGGAGTCTTTGCACTCCATGGCCTCATCATATGAAGATGGCTCCAAATCAATAATGTCATTTGCCCACAAATGATCTTACATATATCATGTACAAATGATCTTACATACATCATGTACAAGGATATACAATAGCCTTATATAGACTTTGGAACCACGAGAGGAAATATAAGGATGCCCACAAACTAAAACAAAACTGTCATATAAAACAGAATATCCCGAACATCCGCTCAATCGGGTAGAGCAAAACATGGGGGGTCGAGCGGGGGGCGAGCGAGAGATCAAAAACTTCCCTTGGGTCGGGCCATGGCCGAGCGAGCAGCAGGTGCCTCAGAACACAGCCTTTTCCAATATTCAAAATATGTCATAACATCCATATATCATATCAAACATCCAAGTAACATATTCACTACATCAGATGTATATATTGGGATTTATTGAATCACCATATCTAACAAAGATAGAAATTATCATTAAAATTTATTTTCAATGTCTAACAAACGAATTCATAGTTGCCAATTAATTGGGCTCGAATTCGTGATCCTACAAGTAAAACTTCGATTCGTTACACCAAATACTACTCTCTCTTTTCATTAAGTTGATACATTTGATCATATCAAAAAAATTATAACTTAATTACATTTACTTTTTTTTTAGTAAAACC